>NW_028277177.1:4422291-4724583 GCF_051122295.1 Plectrocnemia conspersa | reverse complement strand
TTTTTTTGATCTTCGAAACTATTTGCATTCAATTATTAAAGTTACATGTTTTTTTCTGTCGCTGGCTCAGATTTTTAAAGGCATTACCAATTTTTAGAAAATATATAATCAGTGTTTTACTATTTTTTTTAAATTTTTATTTTAAAACCTTATTTAGTAAGCGTATCTGATTAATTAAATCACAGTTTTGATTATTATGTCCACAATTTATATTTTAACCCTTTAAACGCCAGCGACTTATAAGTTAGTCCCCTGTTATTTCCCTTTACGCGTCAGTCTCCCTTTATTAAAATATATATAAAACACTTCGTTCACCGATAAATAATGCTAGAACAATAATATTTATTATTAAAAAAAATTGTAAGTAATTCATTAATTTTGCAACAAAAAGTGGATTTTTTACAACAATAAAAAAGTGGTTGTAATAAAATCGATTTTATTTTTTTATGTTGCTTAGAGTAGTGTAAAACTTTTTTTTATTGTGTAAAAGCTAGATGTTACCTGAATCATGCAAGCAATTTTTTAAGTTTGTGATTTTTTAGTTATTGATATTAGTCTTAAACAAATAAAAAATTAACCCAGACCTTTTGTGAAAGCTATTAAGTTGTCTTTAAGTTGCCTGGAGAAAAACACTTGTTTTCAAGAACAGTATCATACCAAAAACATTTAGTTTACAAACAATTTTACTGCTTTATCACTGGTATTAAAAAAAATTCTTGCCCTTTTAAAATAAAATGTTTGTTTAAGGAAAATATAAAAAAAAACTGATTTAATATAATTGTATTTATATGAACTAAGAGAAAGTGGAAAAAAGATTTTTAAATTAATGTAGTATCAGTACCAAAAAAATAATAATATGTTTATTAAAAAAGTCAGAGTTGAAATTCAATAAAATAAAAACTGAAACTATTTTTTTAGCAATATAAAATATAAATATTGTCTTGAAACACTTTTAAAAGGCCTAAATATGTTGGCTTTTATACATATAGATATATGTTAGTATCGCTAATAAGGCAAAAAAAATAAAAAATAAATATCCCGAATCATAAAAGTAAGCATAAAACCATTATCTTATACAGATATAACGGAGCTTAGTTTAATACTAATGGAAAATATTTTTTAGAATATTTTAGAACAATAAAATGACATAAATAATATTATTATTAATTTTAAATTAAAAAAATATGTTATTATAATAAATAAAATGCCAATATAGGTATTGTTAAAATATTAAATAAAATTTAAAAAGCAATTACCTCGGGAAATATTAAAAATTTCCACAGCAGTAATTTGTTTGGTTTTTTTTCTTAAAACGCCTGAACTTGAATAATAAAATAGCAATAAAGTTCTTTATTAATTTTCATTAATTTATTTTATGAATTCGAGCTAATTAATTATAAGAAAATTGTAGTACAATGACAACCCAATGTGTTACAATGGGGTAAGCACAATCAAAACTTACAAGTGTAGTGAAATATCAGTGACTCATATTTTATTAATTATTGTCTTAAATTTTTGTATAATTTTTTCCTTTATATTTTTTAATTTTTAAAAGGTTTTATATATTTTATATATTTATAGACGATATATATCTATGAAATTATAAAAAGCTTGTTGAATTTTATCTATGGTGCTAAACCTTAATTTTTTATTCTTATTTTTTAAATACCATAGAAATATTACTAGTATCAATATAGAATTGTAACACAGGTATTAATCGTTGACTTACAACACTAATTAATTGTACTGGTTAAATAATAATAAATAAAAAAATATTTAGATATAAGTTATACTAACAAAAAAGTAAGATATCACCAGCAAACCTAAATTCGCTTCCAGTTTCGTAACAAGTGGTTTATAAATATATTTTTTTTAATATTTAAACTTTTATTTAAGCAATATTTTTATATCATTTTATTCCAAGTTACATAATTGTTTTTAAAGGACTCTTCAGGACAACAAATATTTGTTTGCAAATCGAACTTAATTGAAAATCTGCTATTACCATTTTAATATATTTAATCTATATATAATATATATAAATTAAACTTTTTTATTATAATATATATTTGCAGTTCTTTGAATGGTAAATAATTTGATAGTAAAATACAAAATATAACATATTTAATATATTTTTTTATATGTGTATTATATATATATACAGAATTAATTAAAATATATGCTATATGCTATGATTATGATTAACGTTATTTGCTACAATTTCCACAATTTCCACAAAACTTCTGTCCGAAAAACTGATATTAAATTTAATGAAAATATATATTATTATACATATCACATGTGTTCATCTGCAGCACTTTTAATTGAGTTTTAGAATGGAAACTGATTCCATAATAGAAGTAGTTTGCTAAAGTGCAGTCAGTCGCAATTCAATCTAGCTTTAGATAAGGTAAACTGAATTATACACATATATTTAAGGTATTCAATGAACTCGTCTTTATATTAAGTATATAAAAGATATTTTGGTAGTTTTATTAGGCTTGAAAGGAAAGCATTACATACAAAGGTGCCAAATGTCCATGAAAAAGAATCGCTAAAAAGGCAGGATTTTTAAGAGCGAGAGCGAGAGATAAAATCAGATATAAATTCTCTATGTAATTTTATTTTTTACGTGCGGTAAAATAGCAGCAATTTATTATGTGCTTAATATAAGAGCGTACGTTAAAAAAGCGTATGACATATATTTTCTTTTTGCGCGGGAGGAATACACAATACATTTGTAAAATACATGTGTGTGTAAAAAAATCTATATACTACTACAAAGTTTTATGTTACAAAAGTGCAGCTAACTCAAGGCTTTTTAATCTATTCTCGTCTCTATGGCCAAGATTTATGTGGTAAAACTTGATTTATTTGCACTTAATACTATAAGATAAACACGATGATGTTACATTAAAAATAATATGTATATCCTACAATAGTATACTTTCACTCCAAATATATTTATATACCATGCAATAATTAATGAATCAAAATTTTAGAAACGTAACTATTAAGCACTGTTTCGTTATTAATACTTCACGTCATATTTGATTAGCTTTCATAACCAAATAAACAATTATTTTCCTTCGTGCAAAATAAGCCGCGTGAGTACATTGTCTTCAATTGCCAGCTTTGCAGAAACACGAGGCAGTGAATTTTCCAAGAATTATTTAACGTTTTATTTACGCGACAACCAATGCTTTGATTGTTTTCCGAAGCTATTATAAGCCCTTTGATTAATTTTTGTCCACGAGGTAATTTTCACGATCCTCATAATGTGATATAATTTACTCCAAACGTTAACAATAGAGTCTATTACGTTTCAATGGAATAATTGTATTCGATACAAAATATTATGGGAGATGCGGTGATTTGATATAATCTAATTTCATATTGTTTAAAAACATATCTGCCATTATTATGAAAACACGCAAATTAGCCATAATGCTAAAAAGCCGCGGGGGATTCATTCAACTTGTTTACGTTATTAGTATTCAAAGCAAAATCTGCGTGTTATATTTTACATATATCTATACCAAGATACAAAGAGTGACAATGTGATAAACAAGATTAAACAACGTATACAGTCACATGACCTTCACATTTAAAAAAAAAAATTGTACAATAAATTTGTTTATATTGTAATTATTCTAAAGATAATATAGTAAACAATTGATTATGTTTTTTGTTGTTTAAATAAGCGCAATATTTATATCGACTGCAGAAAACCACAAAAAAATTCTCAAGTCGTTAAATTAATTACGTATGCTTTTGTTATATCACTGAATATTTTGTGAATATATTCTAATAACAAATATAAATACTAATTATTACATTAATAATAAAACAAATATTTGTGAAGAGGGGTGCGATATAATTGATCACAAAATTAGGCGCCACTCTAGTAATAGTCCGTCGCGGCTGCCTGGCGGACAAATCCGATCGTGTATGGTGAGAAAAGACACAGATTTGTCTGTCCGCTGTCCGTGCTCAAAACAGATACGCAGATCCGAGTTTTCGAGGTGTTATAATATCAACTTTATTTCTAAATTATTTACTTTAAAAACCGCATATGTTAATCATTGGTATCGCATAATATGATTTGCAGATTATATGTTATTTTTTTAGTAGAAAATAAAAAAAAGTATTCTAAAAAATAGGATTGCAAAATACTTTTTATTGTACTTCAATCATCAGATTTGGTATAGCCCAGTTCTCCCTTTTGAGTCATTAGGAGCTTATTGATTTTACAAAGCAGTCACAGAACAAACGATCTATATATAACAAATTTTTACGTTGGTACGTTGTACAAAGCTACTTCGCGAAGCCCAGAATAAAAACCATCGATATAATAATTTATTTTAATACATCAGGTTATTATAAATCATTTTTAATTTTTTTCTTCTAAATTTGCTACTAATTAAAAAATAATGATAAATTTCCAAAAACAATGCATATTTTTACACGTAAAAAAAATGCACAATACTCAAATTAAAAACTTTCAAAAAAGTAATTTATTTGAAAACATTAGGATATCAAAACAAAAATCACAATCCTAAAATGACTATTAGTTGAAAATATATTTTTTTTAAAACATACAAAACGCGAATCTCAAATTAAAATCCTTAAAAATAAATTGTCAAAAATTGTATCTAATTTAGTCACTAGGATCATATTTTGAGACAACGCAAAACATCAAGAATATATATATATTTTTCTATAATATTTTTTTTAGTATTTTAATATTAAGGACGGAATGGCGTAGTCTGTAACGTCTCAGACTAATAAGTCTAAGGTTACGTGTTCGAGCCCCAGCAGCGGCACTCGAATTTTTATTTATAAAAATGCGCTATTATGCGCGTTTTATTGATGAAATTATGCAAATAATTTTTTTGCAAAAAATAACAAGACAATTACTAACTATATTACACAAATTTTTATTTGTAAGAATCTTAAAAAAATATAGATATAAGAGCAACTAAACCAATCGGTAGATAACAAGAAAAAAGTGACTTTATCTTATTTATAACTACACAATGGCTTAAAGCGTTGGCTAATAGCGCACTTGCTAGCTGCGGTACCTCGCGACAGTGAGGAAAAGACAACTAGTACCATATATTATATATTATATATATAGGCATACACTTATTTTTGGGTAATAAATACATTTATAAAATGTGAATAATGTCTCAACATAATTTTATGGTTTGAAATTTTAAAATGCAATGGTTGGTTTTGCTGTATTGCTGAAAATTATGTTGAGATCGCACATACTCCCCACCATTAAAAACACTATTTACTAACTCAATTGCGTTGGTGTGTCATTTATTTTTTAAGGAACCGAAAATACATGATTGACTGTTTGGCTACCACTGGTTTATCAAATAAAATTATACCTTGAGACTTAATAGATTATCGCAATCAAGATAAAGCTGATGAAGATTAAGTTTGTTCAAAGTTGTAAATTTGAATTAAAATCTCGTTAATCGCGAACTGAATTAACTGCTAAGATTTGAACAATCTCCGGAACACATTTTTGCCCCTGTTCTGGTATGCTTTATGTACATTCAGAGGTGCGCATAAGTCCAGCGGCACATAAATCACAAAGAGCAAATAAACTCGCTCCGAATTCATTCTCAAAGAAAGTTGTTCGGAGGCCAATGTAAATCTCTGAACGTCAACGCCGAGCCAGACTATTGAATTACGCGTTTACTTCCTCTCCAACTTCCGTTGGTATAATGCAACTCAAAGGTATATTTAATACGCTGGTGTGACAGTAAAGTAGTCGGATTTCAGTAAAATAATGTGATTTATTATTAATAGGAATACTATGATTGTTATTTTTTGAGATGAGGCTGACTTGCCACAAACCAAATAGCAAGTTGTGTTTACTTATATATAATCAAGATTAGCTATAATATAACCAAATATCGCTCATTAACTATTGAGCTATGCCAGCTCTAGCATGTGCTAAATTTAGGCCACGAAGCTCGTAAAATTCTTGATTTATGACCTATAGTGTATGTTTAACTTCAGTATGATGATCCTATTTAAAATAATAATAACATAATGCAATTTTTTCATAAATATAAGATACATTTGATCAATATGTGACATTATATTTTTTATAAAGGATCTGTTTTTAATTTTCTATCATAGATTGTGCTGTCGAAAAAATATTATAGTATTGTTCTGTCTTTCTTAATCCGGAATTTTATCTTTAATATTGTTTCATAGCTATAATGAAGGAAAATCTTTATTTGTTCACCCTTTATTGTCTGACAAAGCTACATAATTGAATGTGATAATAGACGAGAGTTCACTTTAGCAACAGCTATGCGATAAATGGGTCAATATTATTATATTAGTGACATTATATTAGCTCAATAAGTTCCGAGTTGTCAGTTATATGTATTAATGTATCGGAACAACGATTGCAATATTTAGTATTATATCTTACGAGGAATAGAGTGTCTAATTAGTGTTTTAACATGTTTTAAATTATATTATGTTTTAATGAATAGATAATATGATACTTTCTCATAACATATTATATATAATATTGGCTGTCAATAACTTTCAATGCCTATTAAAAATATAGTAGACACATTGTTAAAACATTGGTGAATTTAAGACACATCAGTTCGCTAATGTATTATACATGAATTGATGACGCAGTAATTTAAATTGTCTTAATTACTCAGCATTCCGATGTTGTACAGTGATAAAATGTAGCTATAAATCTTCTCAGTGAAATATACAACACAATGGAGAAAGTCACGTAAAAATCGCATAATTCGTACTTGAAGTAATTGCGAACATATAAACAAAATAAGAACCTTTTATATCGTACTAGAAGCGAATTTTCTAAATAAACTTATTCTTCAAATTGAATCAAACTGAATTTATCAGCCGCATAATAGCGTTACAAAATTTTTGATAATCTGTGCTGTAATAATTTACTTATATATAGGCATTTTGAATATTAGTTGGGTTTAAAAGTAATTAAAGATATAATAATCACCCAGTAGAAAGTGTTACGTGAACAAAGATACTATACAAACAAACCCTCGTGAGCAATCGTCATATAAGAACACTTAAGAACCGACATAAACAATGACCGCAGCAAACTTTCAAATATCTTTTACAATAATCACAGTAACCAAAACTTCTTAATCATTTGTGCTTAATAATCGCAGAATAAACAGTACTATAAAAGCCTAAGTATTTACATAACTAATTATGATGCTAACCTTCAAGAAAATAAATCGCTTAGCATTTAATCATATCGTAGTAGTTAGTATTTGTGTTCGGCGTTTTTGTTGTTTGGTTAGCGAATTTGTTAACGCGGAACTAATTTAATTTGGCCAAAGGTAGTTAAGATCGCACGTGTGCTTTCGTTTAGCTCTGTTGAATACCGATTCGCTCCTAGAAATAAACTTTGGACGAGTGCGACTCTAACGAACGCTAACGTTTGCGGTTAAACGGATGGTTAAATAGTGGATCCGGGGATTAAAACGAAATGCGTAACATTAAACGACAACGGGTAGAGCAAATAGACTGTCGGATTAAATGTGGATTGAAGTTCTGTAGAATCATGTTATCACATCAATATATACAATACAATACAATATTATTTAATTTAATAAGCCTTCGTATTCCGAAGTCTTTTTAATACGTCCAAGCAATTTTAAATGAATATATTTAATTAAGCAATTTAATGATTAATAAATATAAATAAATTTATTTATTTATTTGTTAATTTTTGCGACATGATTTTATTGCTTTTGACGTGAATTTTTGAGTTCTGAGAAGTGATAATTGTTTTTGCGCCCTCTTATTGATCAAAATTCAGTTTGAATATATACCAATACTCTCATATCAAAATATTTGCAGCGTTTCCACTGCGACGTACACGTCAAAAAGAGCCATAAAGAACCGGTTTGATTAATATAATTGAATTTTAGATTTTTTTTAATATATAATCTTTTTTATTTACGCTATATCAATGGCTTTGGTAACTTGTTAAGTTAATAAACAAGAGTATAAGATAGCAATTATGACACTTGAACTACACAAATCTGCGATACCGCAAAATATTATAAAATATAGGTACAAAATATAAGTCGAAAATTATAACATTTATTGAAAATATAATTTGATATTTTCTCAATATTATTACTGTTATATATGATTCATAATTGAAGTGTAATTTTATAACAATTTTCATGCAAATATTTCTGTGAGTATTGATAATTTCCTAGCCTTAAAAACGTTTTCATTGTCCATAAGAAGTCTTTGGCTTTAATTTTATGTAATTTTCATGTTTAAAAGGCTAAAGGTATACTAAGCTAGATTAATTTTAACAATAGAGTCGTGACATTGTAATAAATTTATCAACTCTTTGGTCTTTCGTTTGAATATATCAAATTTAATTTCACTGGTCTTATTGTTTTAATTGTATAATAAATTTTAACTTATATAAATAATATACATGAATTTTATTATGTAAAGTGATTCAACTTTGATTAAAAATATTATATAAGGATTAAATAACAAATATGAAAAACCTTATTCTTTAAAATAAATATGACAAATCCATATGATTAAGAATCATAATTGGATATATTTTCTCAGTACTACACCTTTTAAATATTTATATTATGTTAAAAAATAATAAAATATTATTTGTTTTGGTACTCAGTCACATTTGTAACACTAGATATATTGAAGCAACGATATTTTTTAATAATGGTTGTACTGTTATTTTGAGGCGCTTTGCCTCTGTGTAGATCGTATTTTGTTTTAATTTTCAGCCTAACCTTTTAAGGTTGTAATCTATAGGTAGCAAATTTGCTAAATTCTAAGAAAGAGTATACTTCTATTTTACATGGCTCCAGCCAAATTTTTATACCGAGTTATGTGAATTTACTTGTCAAAAAAATCTATCTGGTTTATTTTTTATTGCATAAATTATTATTTATACTAATTATTAGTATATATAATAACTTATGAGAGATACTTTAAAAGCAGATTGTATTTATTGTACTTTTTTAAAACCAATTAAATTGTAATTAATGTGTCTATTTTTGCTGTTGCACAAATTTAGTTTAGAGTTCGATGTTTGGTTTAATTTGTGTATTAGTAATTGTAGTTCTGTATTTGGATTTGAAGCACTTAATTTTTGAGAACATAGTATCGATATGTTGAACTAAATAAATAATAAAATATTTTTGCATGTGCAACTAAATTTGTAAATTCCTCAGTAGAAAAAATTGTATAAAAAATGTGCAATGTTGTTAAAATTTTTTTTCTCTTAGATCGGCCCTATCTTTAAGATTTAAAAGGTTCACTTCAATCTTTTCTGGTATATTTTTGACCTTTGTGATTGAGAAAGGCAATGAATATGTCAAAAGAAATACTTTTTTTTCAATCTTGGAATCTGAGAATTATATTTGCCAAGCTAAATCAACAATGTCAGAAAATGATATTAATTATATTTAACAATATGAACTTCCCATAAAAGTAATTGCTTTTAAAAGCTTTAATATGTCACATTTTAATTTTGTTTTTAAGAAATCGTTGAGGTGACTAGTAATGTTAACAAAGAACGCTGAATCTATTATCCTTTTTTGTCGTCAAACTGTGGAACGGGCACGAAGTTTTTCATCTCCATAAATAATTTGATTTCATCTCTCAAATTGTATTTTTTAGAACCGTTGCTCTCGAGAGTTCGCAAGCTGGGCAGTAATGCTGAATATCTGCATATTTATTTATTACAGTAATTCCCTGAATTGTCGATGACTTAAATTGTGTTTATCTAATGCGATAAAACAGACATGATCCTTTCTAATTAATAATGCACACTGGATAATGCAATGACATATAAATAATTTATCATGATAATTTATCAGCATCCGAATATTTTACTTAATGCGAAATTTTTTTAATGTTATCTCTATGTTTTTTTCGTATGTACTGATAGCATTCTATGATGTTATTATTTTGATCAAAACCGCGATTAAATATTGAGTCTGTAATGTCAGTGCTTTCATCGAAAGCTAACGAATAATACTGAAAATGAACAGCGAAACAGTATTAATTATAATTTTTTTTTCTCTAAAAAAGCTATACTACTACTTCAGATATGTTTTATAATTCATTCGCGGATGGAATGCTGTTTTAAATGTTTTTTATTTGCAGAGCGAAAGCATAACTTTGCTTTCGTATTGTTTTCGATTTCATTATGTGTTTCATGAAAATATGTTGTTGTTGTTTTAAACATTTTTTTAAGTAATCTACTGTAATTATTCTAACTATCTATGCTTTTATCATTACTTGAATATTGTGTTTTAGCATGCCTTTCTAAAATATATATTTTTTCTTGACTGCGATAATTTTAGTGCAAATAAGATTTTTCATCATGTTCAATAAAAAAATATTTCAATGTATGTTAAAAAAATGCATAGTTAATTTCGAATACAAACAATTAATGAACACTGTCATTTTGCTACTAGAAAATATTATAAAAATATCTTACGAAACCCAAACGACAAAATACTAATAATTTCAGTTCATCAATGATTTTTCGCTTAAATTAAAACCACGAGCGTTTAGCTAATAAATAATTGTAAACATGAAAATGGTTATAAACCAGCAACATGTACTATTATTATATTATAATTAGTATGTCTTATAATTGAAATATACATATTTAAAAAAATGCAGGTTAATGAATTAACTACGAGGAGGTGTTGAAAGCATAAGTTTTCCCGGTAGGGTATAACAAGAGAATTTCTTAAGTACCGTGGAGGTAACTTTCTGAACTTATGACATAATAATACAAATATGGAATAATGAAGAAGTCCCTGAAAGTGGAGATTATATGCCCTATACTAAAAAAGGGAGACCCACTCCTGTGACTCACACTGACGAAGAATCACATTCCTGATCATAGGATACAAAATACTGTCATAAATATAATATAATATAAATAAATCAAGATATATAAGCAATAAAAAATAATTGTTTTCGTCCTTTAAATTGCACTTTATATCTAGTGAGTCATAACGCTTGTCATTTATCTTTAAATTTCTTTTTAACACCCTGCGTAAATAAAGTTTTATAATCCCTTATGACTAGACAAGTTTTCCTAATGCGTCATAATAGTATATTTTTATTAATTGTTACATTTTATATAATTAAGTGTAATTAACAACGTAATTTATGGTCCCCACACAAATAAATCTAAAAGTAACTGGATACTTAAAGTCATCCACTAACTACGCTTTGGCATATATCATGATTTATTGAAAATAAAATTTGTTCTTTAATGAATAAATATGATATTTTATTGTTCTAGCAACAAAATATTATAGATTTTTAATACCTTATATCATGGTTTCCCAAACTATGTTTCGCGGATCCAAAATTGGTGTTCCGCGGAGCCTAAATAGATATTTCACAAAAATTTAGAGTAGATTAAAAAAATTGTTAGTCTTGCTAATACATAAAAATTGTTCATAAATATGATAAAAAAACTTGAAAATATGTGTTAAATATTCAACATTGATGTGTATAAAATCTGGAGGGAAAAGTTTCATAAGTCGGTGTTGTTTTTTTTAACTTTAAAATTTGATCCTATTTAAACAATATTTTTTTTGTTAATTAATCACACGATATTAGTGCTTGTTATACGAATTTTATTTATGTGACTAGATATGCTACTAGCAGTCACTGTATTTTGCATAGGCATGCACTGTTGACTAAAAAAATTTCCACAAATTTAAAAAATGTTATGAAGTAGCCGTGAAAATGATAAACTATGTAAAATCTAGACTACTTCAATCCAGATTATTTAAAATTTTGAACATGAAGCACTTTTATTACATACTGAAGTGAGATGGCTATCCAGAGGAAAAGTACTATTAAGACTTTATGAACTTTGAAATGAATTATTAGTCTTCTAGAAAGCACAAAATAATTTGCAACATCATTTTATAAATTTTTTAACAAATCCTTTCTGGTTGATACATCTGCATATCTGGCGGATATTTTTACAAAGTGAAATGATGTTAACTTATAATTACAAGAAAAAAGTATTACAATTTTTAATATGAGAGATAAAATTGAATCTTTTGATAAAAAAATACAATTTCAGATTTTATCGGTTGAATCTAATAATTTTGATTGTTTTCCTGTCTTGGATATGAATTTTTAAATAAATTGAATTTTCAAGTAGATAAAAAAGTTTCACAAGTATTTTTAGAACACCTATATTACTTGAAAATAACTCTTTCGGAGTATTTTCCGAAAACTAGTAAGGACGATTCCTGGGTTCGGAATCCATTTTCCGTGACAGTAAAACCAGTGGGCTTAAGAGATTATGAGAATTAAGTTAATGACTCTGATTTGAAACAAAAATATCAGCAATTAAATGATTTCTGGGCGAGTCTGACTGAAGAGTTCCCCAAGGTGTCAAAACAAGCTCTGGTTTGTTTACTTCCGTTTTCCATTATGTATTTATGCGAAGTGAGATTTTTTAAGTATATTGCAACAAAAACAAAATAAAGAAATAGACTCCACGCCACTGCAGATATAAAAATACAACTAACCAAAATTGTGCCTGATATAAAAAAAATTGGTATTTAAGAACCCAAAATCATCAGTCATTAGGAGTTTTATTTATTTGTATTTTTATGTTTATTAAATAAATTTAATAACATTTCTTTAATAACATGTTTTATTTTATTTGGAATTACTCAGCGTATAAAATAAGCTAAGTGTTCCGACAAAATTTTCGGATTTGCCAAGTGTTCCGTCGCTGAAAAAGTTTGGGAAACCCTGCCTTATATCATTGAGAATACACAAAAAAAAGTTTTAAGTTTTTAAACCACATACATACAACATATTTTATTTAAAAAATGCAAATGATTATTAAAAAAAAAATCCATATGTTAGACCTAATCTGGGACTATTAAGATTATGCAGTATTAAAGTATTTTTTATTCTATAATATTAATAAAATTTATAACTCAAATTTAGCTAATGTTACTTTTACCATGATTAATAATAAATAAATATGCGAGAGTTCAATTTTTATAAAATAAATAAAATTGACATATTTTAAAATAAATATTAAATGTGCGATAATTAAAATAAATTAATTTATATAAATCTCAACCTCAATCATATAAATATTCAGTAATCATATAAATATGTTGTTGTTTTTTAAATATGTCCCATTTTGAACAAACAGATGTACAAATTTCGCACTCGTTTCTCGCATCTTTCGGATAATCATAACTGACAAAGAATAATGAGTAATAATACATATTTTATTAAAATAAATTGGCAAGTGGTACTATGGCACCTGATATAAAATTTAGAAGACATCCAGAAGCAGTCGATCAAAGACGATATTTGGCCAAACACAATGTTGTCCTAAATTTATTTTTTCAAAGAAGATAAAAGTCCGTATTTTTGAAAATATTTTAATTAAAATAATTTGTTATTAAAATATTTAATATATCGAAAATGGGGTGAATCATGTGGGAGGTACTCGGACTATTTTTCGGGAAATTAATTGAAATAATGTCAATACCGGTAATACCGGTATTAACTGTTGCAATCCCTAGTCAGCATAGTGTCAGTAGAAGCATACTCAATGAAGCGATCACAGAGTTTGAAGTATTGAACCAAATAAGCTCAAAATAATAATAAGAAGAAACGGTTTAATCTGAAAGTTATAGCAGGCAGTGGAATCTGAAATAGAATAAGAGATGTTTTGGTATATTTTTAAATATGTTAGTGTGTTTCAAAACATTTTTTTTCTAAGTGAGTAATTGCCAATTATGTCATACGTCTTCTTACAAAAGCTTGGACATGATATACTAATTAAATATGCATTCAAGTTCTTTTGGGGGACTCTGTATTATATGTATTTATATAATAATGAAACATTAAATTACGAAGCTCGTTATTCCACGTATTTTGCTTAATTACGATCTGGCGTCGAAATTAAGATTTATACTTACAAAATATTTCTCGAAACAAAGCGCCGAAGCTTCGACGTTTAATTTGGCGAGAAATATTTCTACCGCTTATGAAATATTACCAATCTCTTATTACTCAACCTGCGGTTTAAGCTTTTTCCCTCGGTTCAGTTACGTAGTAACCGTTCCGCTGCTGAATGTGTTTGAGGTGAAATTATGGTACATTACGCACGATTGAGAAAATCCTCTGGTAATCTGAGGGCGTGTAAGGGTTGAAATGGCCACAAAGGGCCAGAGCGCGAAGAGTGACACTCCTGAAGGCAATAAATGAGAGCAGACGTTGATGGCAAGTAAATGAGGGGCGAAACGCGTTTTTAATTGACGAGGGGAGACATTGCGTGCGTTGTAGTGGGATGCCATTAAAACAACCCCCGGGGATGGCGTCAAACGAAGATTATTCGTATAAATTAAAATATAGGTCATTGGGGGTGAATTGGTAGTATCTGATATTAAATATATATATAAATATATATATACATAATATTTCTTAATATAATAAATTTAATTAAATTGACATTTTTATTTTAAAAACAATTTTTTATAGCAAAATATATTTCCCTTGCTGTAGAGAGTTAATCCCGAAAACAACAACTATTTCAAATGAATGCTAATTTCTCCGACTCTTCAATAGTCAAATTTCGCAAATACTAAATTGCTAGGGGAAGAGTCCGTGGAGAATTGATTTATTTTGCGTAGACTAGAGTCTGATGTGTCTTCTCTAAGCACAACGGACATAATGCATATATTTAATAGCCCTAAATTAAAAGAGTGCTAAATTTAAATTTACTTTCTAGACTCATGTGCCTCTCGCTGAATTAATAAAATAGAAAATGATTATTATAATAAAATTGTTTGTTGTACTAATGTTTTTTTAGTCATTTCTAGTGAAAAGGTATTTTTTTATAAATGTATTTATATCTTATTTTTTAATTATCATTGTGAAAATATCATGCCATCTCCTTATTGCTATTTTACTTATCTTTCAAGAGACTCGTATTTCATCAGACATTTTAAACGTTTGTGATCGAATCTGTGAAAGATTAATGAAAGCTCTTATAAACGATTTATATACAATACAATTAAATGTGTCATATAACTCCTTATTTTACTCGCTTTAATATTCTATGTATATTGTATTATATTGTTAGCATTTCTTTATTTAATTTAATATTTTCTAATTAAAGCTATTTAAATGAGTTTGTATTCATATTAACCGTTGTAATACAACTAAGCCAAAAGATAATGCCTGGCATTCTGCAAGTCTTACAAAGCATTATATTTAAGTCTGTGTTGCACTTAGAATTTCATAGACCAGATTTATATATATACAATATATGTATATAATACATCAGAAGTCCACCTATAGACGATACTGTGATATGCACACGTATTTTTATGAAATACATTTGTTGAAAAAAATTCCAACACGTGAAAATTTAACAGCTTTCCCGTAGTGATAAATCAAGTGTTTTACGAGACTTAACTTGACTTTAACACGTGGCTTTGTTAATAACGGTTTCGTCAAGCGCGTTAAATTTCGAAACGTTAAAGCTTTCGACGCGAAAATAAGCTCGGCTGCTTTTGTGTATACATAACGTGTTACTGCGAATAAGTTCTAGCATTGAAATCGCGTCCGGTTTTGAGAAATTCCTGACTGGCAAATTCTTGTGTTTCACCCGGCCCTAAAGAATTTCCTTAAATTATTCGGATGAAAAATGATTTCGTTAATCTATTCGCGCGTGCCAATGAGAGTGCAGGGTGATTCAAGTATTTGGCAGCCAAATTAATAATTTCGGAAGTGACTCAGTGGCAATGACTGGAAAACAATACAGAGTCCCTGGATAAATTTGCTGAATGCTTTACTGAAAATAAGTTATGTATATATTTATAATTTTATATCAAGACTTTTTAATAAATAAACGTGAACCTAATGCATTTACGTCTGATGATTCTGAATTTTCGATGATTTTCATTTATCGAAAAATGAGAATTTTCGACTTTACTTCTCAAATTTCTCGATATATTTAGATGAATAAAAAATGTATGTAATTGTGTTGCTGATACATTATAACATATTATTTTTAAATAATTCTTTCATCTAAAATAGAATCAAACATCATCGTCATTTTTTTGTTAAAAAAATTTCGGCCGTGGAAAAAATCATTCTTATCGAAGCGGGTTCTTAAATCACCAAAGCAAAAATAAAGCCGCCGGCCGGTTAGAGTAAAATAAACCACAAAAAAATGTTTGTCATTAAAATACTTTCGATCTTTCGAGAGAGAACACATGGCACAAACACCTTAGAAAATAGAAAATTTCTCGAGAATCAGTAAATTTTTCGAGAAATAAGAATTATTTATTTGGCATTTTTATCAAGAAATTCTCAAAAAAAAAAAAACGCTATTTATTGTCAAGGAGAAGAATAATTTAATTAAATAATAAACTTGATTTTTTTTTTATTTATTAAATTTAATTTTAAATAATATTTTATTAAATTTAATTTAATTATTGAACCAATACGAAAATTAACTCCCGTCTTCTATACCGTATTTTTTGCACGACAGTAAACTGACAGCGTGTGCTTACTAACCTGCTAAAATGCACGTAAGTTTTCAGAGAAATAAATGAGAAAATGCTCTTACTTGAACCCAGCAACATTTTTTAAGAAATCTTGAAACTAGGCCTTGCTTTAGCTTCTTGTATATGTAGGACCTGCAGAAATTGAAGCCAATATGAAGATGTCGATTTATAAGACAAGATATTCATGGTCTAGCATTCAAAATATTGTGAAGGGGTGTGGGTACACACGCACTAAGCGACGAGAACAAGGCGACGCGCCTGTCTCATATTGCGAGAATCACGCGAAAAATATTTATACTCTCAGATTAAAAACTGTTGCTCATCCTCTATATTCTCCTGATATAGCACCATCAGATCAACATATATTTAAATCTTTACAACATAATTTAAATTGTAAAAAAAAAATAATGTTAATGAACATATAACATTTCTTTCTGAATAGTTTAGCTCAAAGACAGTCAGTTTTTACAAATGTGGGATTAAAAACTTGCCTGATTTATAGAAAAAAAGTTGTATCTTTTGATTGAAAATATTTTGTAAAATAAATTTGTTATTGGAAAAATACTTTTTAATATGAAAACCGTTCTTTCTTCTGCGTACTGCTAATATGTTTTAACTAATATATAAATACCAAAACATGCATCTTTAATATTTAACATTTAACCATTACAATCTATCATTCGCACTTTTATAACTAAAAAATCTATTTTAATTTAAAATTACTTTCCTTGCCCTATTTTGTAATTTTTGCAACATCATTCTATCTAATTTAATAAACAAATCTAATGTTATTGCACAATAATTAAAAGGAGACAATATACCACTATTGTGAATTATTTATTTTGCGTTTATACCTAACATATTTTTTATCCTAGATCTATTTTAATCTCTAATCAAAAATCTTCATTGAAAGGTCAAGATCTAATCGACTTTTAAAATTAATATGAAGTACCTTATAATATTAACAGCAAATCAAAACATGCTTTATAAATTTAGAAAAATTCTTAACGTCCTGAAATGAATTTAGTCAAGACTCGTGTTTATATAAATTCAACTAAACTTTTGATAGCTTTAAATTAGTTTTATAAATATGGCAAATAATCAAGGTTACATTGAAACTTTATTTAATTTTGTTGTATTCATTTAAAAAAAAATACAAGCGTGTCGAAGAGACTATAAATAGATTTTAACATGAGTCTCAATTAACTTTTGTGTAGAGTAGAAGTGATGCAAATTCATACAAACAATCTAGTGGATTGCTTTTTTTTTGTTAATTGTTGTAATTACGTATTGTAATGAATAAGATTCCTAAGATTTTTTGCATCTAAATATTACCGATCAATTACACATTACCTAACGAATATATTTGATAGGATTTTTTTTATTATTTAATATTCCATTAAATATGATTTAGTATTGAATTAATACAGTATGAAACATTATTTTTCCATTTCGTAAAATTTAGTTAGTAGAATTTTATCTCCTGTCTTATTTTACAACAAAATATAAACTGAAAAATTTGCTTTGAAATATCAATAACCGAAACATGAAGTAATGACATTTTTATCAAAAAAGTTTGGGTTAAAATTCTAGAAACAGGATAGGCAAAAATCCGCTTGGCACACTGTTCAAATAAATTTGCATTAATGCAGCTTTCTAGCTTTCAAAAGAATTAATTTAAAGCCTATGGTTCATACCCTATGGACAAACAAAGTAAGGTAAAGGCTACTATATGTTCTATATATAAGTTTATTTGACACAAAAAAATATATTGTAGATAAAAGCTATCCTGAAAAAATGTTTCTGTTAGCATTTTTATTAAGAATTACTTACATTTACAATTTCACGGGTCATTTTGTAATATTGCAATTTTTAAATTTGCATACTTATTGCAAGAACGGTGCATCTAAAGCAAAAATCATATTAATAACAGCTGATATTGTAATATCTAGTTCATCCTTGTCGTTCGCAATCTTTTCGTGCAGCAATACCGTACGAAAAATCGATTTATTTCCCATGTCATGTGAAAAATTGAAAAATGCGCCGCGGAAAAACTGGCTCAAAAATCTTCTACGACAAAACGTCACACAACGTCATGTATATATTATAAATATTCATTTCGAGCATATAAATAAATCATAAAATGTTTAAAAATAACACGGATAAATCCATAGTAGGTTCGGAAGAATTTCGAAAGCTCTCCGATGGGATCTTCGTGAAAAATGGTTCTTTAAATTGACTTGTCAAATACAGAACTTGGCCGAGAGTTTATCTCCGTGAAATCGATTCAAATTAAAAGTAAAAAAGTCACAAGCTTCATTCTATCAGTGAGGAGAGCCGGGGGGGGGGGTAATAGGTATTTGTGAACTGCGAAGAAATCATATATCGCCGATTGGTAATAGAAATATTTACAAAGAGATCCGAAAATACCACAAGCTCATGGTCGGAAAGCGATTCACGTGAAATTTAAGCCCGTATTACACCATTCATAAATATTGGTAAATTAATATGCTTGATTAATCCTAATTGTATGTACACATATCGATATAATACTGTTAAAGCACTAAAAATAAATATGATGAAAGAGAGATGTTTTCTAAGAAGATAAAGTAACATTTTTAAATAATAGATTTTCATATATAATAAAATATTCTACCAATACGAACAAATATTTTAATCTCAATAAGAAATATCTAGAAAATCAAAAATATTGTTTGATAAGTAATTATAAAATAAATAAACACAAAATATTTATAAGTAATTGTAAATAAAATTTTTAATTTTAATGAACATTGTAATTACATATTTAAAAATATTAGTATAATTTAAAATGAGAAATATGTTAATTATTAATTAATAAACATATAAAAAAATCATCTCATTCATATTTATAATTAATTAACCCTTTGGATGCTACAGTATTTTTAAATATTCATCAGTTCTTTCGATTCATTATTATAATTTAATTCAATCTAAAACTGTTGTTATTCTATTGTTATACTAACGGGTTAAAAATGTATTTTTTGAGCATCATAACATCAACATCGATCTTAGCATCCAAATGGTTAAAATAACTTTTAGAAAATTTTCAGTTTACACGAAAAAAAATATATTTTTATTTTTTTCCCTTGTGTCATTAATAATTACTAACGAAAAAAATATTTTTATACTAAAACAACAGATTTGTTAAATAAAATAAAATGAAAAATAACAAATATTATTCTAGATAAATAAATAATTATTTATACTGTAATAAAATTTTGGCACTTCAAATATTTAACAACATTTAATATTGTTCTTGTGTCGGAAATATTGTAATCATACTAGATCACAGTTATTATACACATTTTATAATAAAAAAAAACATCTCTGCTAAGCTATTCTACAGCACATTATAGATTAGGGTATGCGTTTATTTTTTTATATGAGATATATCGCTTTTCCTCCTATCTCGTATCCGTATATATAACATTGGATTATTTTCAGAGGGTCTGACGATTAAATCAATTTAAGGCTTTCTCGGAAGCAATCCCTAGCGTCAGGGCATTGGGCAAAAAAGCGACCCTATTACTGAAGCTTACACACAGCTTTATACCGTAGTGAGGCGAATGCTACTGCAAAAAAAGGATTATGCAAATATTCACACATAACGCAACGAGAAACTGTCTCGTTATTCCGAAGAAACAATTTGCTCATGAAGCCAATCTTGGTCTGTGGCAGTTTACTTAACATTTCAGAGAACTGGATTACATACACATTATGATTATATATATTAAATACGGTTAGTTCATTTTTATCGAACTAATCTCGCGAAAAACATATTTTATGCGTAAAAAAATACTGAAATTTTAGAATAACTTAACATTAACATTAATATAGGACACGTAGGAGCGACACGTCAAAACACTTTAAGGTAAAATTACATTCAAATTTTTAAGTAACTATCAAAAATCTTAATTAAAGGATCTGGTCTTCTTAATGTAACGATATTTCAATTCATGATTTTAGCCTGACCTATTCTAAATATATCTCTAAAGACTGCCGAAAACTCAACATTAGTAAAAACAATAATTAATATATTAACATATATATTTTAAATATTATTAATTATCTCAGAATAGTTTCATTATATCATGAAATATTATTTTTTTCTCAAAATATATTTTGTCTTCTATTTATGAATTTGTAGTAAAAAAAAAACATAAAAAATTGGCATATTTAATATTCATACGAGACGTCAGTGAGACGTCCAGAATCAATAGCATATAATAATAAACAAATTGTAATGGCGTGTGTCTAAATATATGCGCAGCATCCTACAAGAATTGGACCATTTCTTCCTAGCCGTCGCGAAGAAATTTTAAATAAGGAGCTGGATGAGATGAGTCATATTGTGCAATACTAACATATTAATATTACAGACCCTACAAATGTGCAATAATTAAGATCGTCTCAAAGCTAAGACATCTTAAGCTCGTCTTAGACCGAAACAATCAAAGTCTGGAGTTCAATAATAGGCTCTGACAGAATCGATTTTTCATTGGTAGTGAGCTCAATATCTATTTTTAGAAGTGAAAATGAAAGCGAATGACCTGAGGTGATGTTTTGATTTATTTATAAATGCGTTCCTGAAGTAGCGTTTACTCAACAAAGCACTTTTCGAAGTTGCTTAGGGGTGATGTAAATGCTTGGTGACTCTCGAGTCGCGATCACGTCCCTAAATATTGCATATCAAGGCCAAGACGACAATGCTTAAAAATTCTCTTCTCGCACGAAACACAAAAATGTTTCCAACGATATCTATAATGAGCTGGAAGAATATGTGGAATGATGCTCATCTATTTTATGCTTGCACTACACTCTCTGGAAGTTGTCTGAACCGAAGTTCAACTAAAGTCGGTTGAGGTCGCCGACTTCCGAGTAGCGGCCACAAAGTCACAAATTTGATATGCCATCCGGACGGCGAGCGTGAACAACGTCCGCGCTGCGGCTGCTAGCATATTTGCGCGCGATCAAAAAATGTGCCAAATAATCGCAATTTTTAAATTATCATATTATTAAAATTACGCTACTGATAATTATAAAAGTTAGTGTGGGCATTCACCAATACAATATCAGTGAAAACTTTTCGTTCGTAAATATTCAATTTACGCAAAATTTTTGTCGGATTTTGCAAAATGACATAAGGCATAAAAATGATACTTCAGAATACGAACACCACATATGTGACTATCCTAGAATTTGTCGCCATCGATTCTAAATAAGAATTCATTATGGTGTGAAATTTATATAAACCGATCTAGAAAAATACATAGGGATATTCGAAACGATTTTTTTTAGCAAAATCAAGTACCACTAATTATTTTTTAATTATTTAATTTTATATGAAAAAAAATATAATAACGATATTTGTTAGAAGAATAAACTTTCAAAAATATCATTAATCTCTTTCGGTTCCCTAAAATATTCAAAGATGTCAGTAAGAGTCTGTTGAAGTCCCCGATAAGTTGACCACGTGATCACGATGCAGCGCTCGTCATGCGTGTTGACCATAAGACGCCTACGCGCATACTGAAATTGAAGCGAGTTACTCGTTCTATCTCAGTTTGCGAAAAACCATATCATTATTTCTCTCACTCTCGTCACTTGACACGCGAGAGAGCGAAAGGGGTATCTCACCGCTCGCGCTCGAAAGAGCAGCTCTGACTACGCACTTAAAGCTGGCCAAGTTGATTTAAATTACCCCCCTTTTACCTCCCGTTCTCGGTAATCTCGGAGAACTTTCGAGAGATTTTAGAGCGGGCAGAACCGAACTCAACCGAAGTAACCCCGAATTAACCCACTATATTCTCCGTCCTTGGCCAACCATGGCCTACTTCCAGAGAGCTTAGTGCAGGCATTTTTTTAATAAACAATTATAATATAAATAGTGCCACATATTTTAAAGGGACAATTTTATCTTAGTTAAGCGGTAATGAAAAATCTTAGTTTTCAGTATATCCGTTTTTTATAATTATGAAGTTTTTAAAAGATATTTTTTCAATAGAAATATGACCATAAAATTAGAACAAGAATACTATATAAATATGAGGGTAATTGTTTTTATTAATTTACTGCATCATCGTAGTCTCCGAGTTATAACAATGATTGAGTTAAGCTCTTGGAAATTCGGTAGACTGCCTGGATGAACCAGATTGGACGAACAAAGTAGAAACAGATATTTTTCTTTAGTTTCTAAAAGTCATCTCGGTTTTGGTGCAAGTTCAGTTGAACTTTTATATATACTATTTTTTTAGTAGTACTGGTTATGTCTTTAAATTTAACTATGGCAATATTTTTTTATAAGCCTAGATTTAATAACCATTGCAAATTATTATAACATAATTTTTGTCAAATACATATATATTTTTTTAAATAACACTATCGTAACCTAAAAAATAAACCTAATGCGTCACGATAATCGTAAAATATTACGTACTAGACCTAGCATTAAATTTATCAATGTACAATCACAGCGTATTACAGAGCCCAATGGCAACAGCTTCAAGCGAATCGGATAATGCAGACGTCATTAAAAGAGGACGTGATCGGGACTCTCTCAAAACCCAAAACGAAAATACCTCGAGAATAACTGCATTTTTTATGTAACATAGTCGCAAAAGAATCAAATCAACCTTAAAACCATCGTTTCTAATCCCCAAAAAGCTTGATAAGATATATTTGTTTAAGACTTTACATAAAAATTTGCACATCGCTAAGCATTAATGCAAAATTGTGGTAAAGTTCGTAAATGTACGAGTCGAAGAAATTGTGCTTGGAATCTGATCAGTGAAAAAATCGGGGACTGGCCGTTTTTTGTTTAAAAACAATTCTGTACAATGGTTTTAGTGCAAATTTCTTTGGCGCCATTGATACCGCATAACTGTTATATTATTTTAATTTCAAATCAAAGTGATTTAAATAAATGATTTTTATGATTTACTTACAAAGCAGAGTTTATTTCGATGCAATGATTGTGAGTGGTTACAACAAATATTTTACCTAAATAAGTCATACTGAAGCTAATACCTAATTTGCGCTAAAAATAACTCAGGCGGAATTCCTTTGTTATTAACAAACATTTTTTTTTGCATGTCTTAGCATAATATTTGTCAAACTATGTATTCGCGATTAATGTAATATCATGATGGTCGTCACAAATATTAAAAGCTGCGATTGTCGTATTTATAATTGAATAACTTTTAAAACAAAATTTTAATCTTACATATTTTAAATAGTAAAGAGAGTTGTAACAAGCTTTAAATATTATATTATATTATATAACTTATATATTTTTTTAACCAAATTTATATCTTCATTTCAATCAAAAGTCGTCAACAATGTAACAAACTTTTTCATTCTTTTCCCTCGAGCTTTCAAAATCATCTTTTATGCGAATTACGAAACGGGTCGTTATAACAAAGCCCTCTTGGTATTTTATATTTTTCTAACTTTAAACAAATTAGGTTACCGCGGTTTTTTTTAGCACAAACGGACACGAAATCAATAATAATGGCTATGAATTAATCTTCACAGCGAAAAACACGAATAACCGTTCATCCTAATACTGAGAAAAGTGTGTTATATTTTTTTCTCCTCTTTTTAATCAATCTTTTCTTAGGTGTTGTGATAAGCCGAAGCCACGGCGTGTGAAGCGAATAAAGTATTATATTATAAAACGCGTTTACGTAACGTTTACGTTGTAATGGGAAGGTAAGGAAAATATTCAAGGTGAAAATTGTTTTAGGTATACAAGTTTCGCAATTTTTTATTTTAAAACCCATTTTTATTTTAAATTTAATCCATTTTTTTTACAATATTGTATAATATATGATTTTATTTTCAGTGAAAATCGTTATTTAATACTTTGATTGAATATATTTTAAATATAAAAATGAAAATGTATAAATGCTAAGTAAAATTGTTTAAAATTACTAGTTTCACTTTTTTTAACTACAAAAATAATTTATCTGGAACTATTTTTTTCAAAACGGTTATCAAAAGCTATGTGTCAAAAAATCGGAAATTATATTAAAAACAATCGTTTAGAGACTAACTTCAATAAGCTCATTTATGTCTAAAGATAAGCATAAAATGTACTTAATTTTTGTCGCTATAAAAAAAATCGTTTGTCTGAAACGTTTAATTTAGCAATGTCGTCTTCGTTTCGAAATTCGTAGAAAACTTTTATAGAACGTGTGATATATTGACAGTATACAAGGGAAGACATTCACGAGGTTTACATTTTAAGATAAATGAGAAAAGATGTTAAGTGATTTACCAACTGATGTGAGCAAAGAGTAAAAAAGCATCTATAACATATGTTATAGATAAACAGAAAACTCACATCTCTATTTATTTAGTTGATGCTAATAAGGTCAAGTTATTAATTTGATTAAATATATACTTTTCTATATTATAATTTTCTATAAACTTTTTTATTACATATCAGATGATTTAGCCCTTCATTATTTATTGATTAATTTTTTTTGTTATGCTTTTAATTAAAAAAAGAGAGTAATGGTAATTTTTAATATATGTATTTTATTAAAGCAGTGCTCCATTTTAATAACTGTTTAAAATAATATGCGGCTATAAATTTTAATTTGGGTTTTAGAAATTAATATTAAACGATACTATCTATATTTCTCTAAGAATTTCAAATTAAGGTTTAAATAGACTACTTAAACAAAAAACTATTTGTTGAGACAGGTAACGTTAAACAAGAGATCTGAAATTGCACTTATAATGCATCTTACAATCATAAAACTATGTTTATGATGCAAATTACGTTACTACGTTACACTATATGAGCATTGTCACGTTCCTTTATTATAGGTTTTTTATGTCAGTTATATATTTTTTTAGTATAAGTTGGTTAAAAGATGACCTAAGCCTAGCTTTTATTTACTTTCTTGGGACTTCTCAATAAAAAGAAATAAAAAATACTAGTGAGTTTCTCAAACTTGAGTTGCATATCTACCGTACACATTACAAATACTGCCTTTTAGATATTATTAAAGTAAACATAGGAAAATGTTCACTTTAATAATATTTTAAAATAATGAATATATTTTAAATAGACGGAATAAAATAAAATGTGCTTTAATCAATATTGTGGCGGCCAACATGTTTCACACAAATAAAAAAAAAACAGAATTCTAATACCAATGTAAATTCTTAGAGTTATCTTAATGACCATATTCTGTATACCACAAAACTTTATTTAAAAACACAAGTCAGAAAAATAAATGTGAGTCTTATTTGCAATTGAATATGTCTCAGAGCGCCTTAAAAAAATAAACCGACCCCAGAGCCATATATGCCGCGTCACCAGAGAGTCTACGTCTCTTAACTACTGCGCTTCTCTTATATTGGCTGCACTTATTTATTATTGAATTGCGTTACATTCGGCACAAATATCAGTTTTCAAAAACTATACATCAATTTAGTTTTTAAAAGAAATTATTTATTTCCAGTAAATAAGCTAAATTTTTATTTTTTATAGTGTACGCTTTTTTGAAAAGATTATTTAATATATTGCTATTAATAAATAAAATTCCAAGCGTCAGATATGTATTTTTAATTTATTTCTATATGACAATATATGAGCCATAACGCTGCAGTAAAAAATCGCTGTCCATTTGAATCATCACTACTGAATAATTGTACCTAATTTGCTCGCTTTGGGCTGAATTTTAGATACCATCGAAGTCTTTCCACTTCAATCATCAGATTTGGTCTAGCAAAGCTGTCACATTATATAATCAAGAATGAACATGGCCTTTAAAACGGACTAAAATATATACAAGGCAATATCAGCAGCAAAAATGTTATTATGAACTATTTTAAAATTAAAACAATGATTTTAATGTCACCCCCAAATTACTTATAAATAATAAGAAGTCTGGAAAAAAGAAACAATTTTCTTTAATTTGCTTTGATATATATAAACTAGAATGATGTATATGGCCAGGATTGCTACTCAGGGCTGCTTTAGTATCAGCTTATATTCACTACTTTACTTGTGTTTTATATCAGTGGAGCTCTGGCAAATCGAAACAGATGAAACTATCAAAGTTCAGATAATAGCAGAAACTACCACTTTGATTGTCAGATCTGGTACAGCCAAGCAGTCACATTGTATTGACAAGAGTTTTACTTGAACTCAAAGATAAATTGGATATTTTACGACGCAACGATTGCAATGAAAAATTATTTATATTTTTTTGTGACACAAAAATAATATTTGTTTAAAGTTCAGTCTTATAAATAAATATCTATCTGTTTATTATAGCAGAGAAATTTGATAATTTTTTATATAGCAAACTAAGAAAAGTGATTTTTTAATTACACTGTTTCGGCTTTTATTCAATAGGGAAATTAGGAAGAGATCAACGATCCCAAATTTAATAGAAACGGAACTGAAATCTCTGTCTATATTAAACATTTTTTTTAATTTTAGACTTTTAAATTGTCTTATGTTGCATGAATCCAGCAACATAACAATTTGATGTTTTAGTACCTGCTTAACTTTTTATTGATTTTTTTTGTGTAATGGTCATCTTTTAAATCAATGCATTTTTGTAATAAATTTTAATTGCTTTGAAAAATATTTCTTTTTTTTATTAAAGTTTGTCGTAATAAAATACGTAATAAAACTCAAATATAAAAATATTAGAGGTCAACTTAATAAATAATGTTTTGAAATCTAAGGTTAACTAAACGCATGGATTGTCAAGGTTTGGATCTTAAGTAGTGGTAATATGCGAATCTATTTATATTTTAATGAATCATAAATATTAATTTATGCTATGAAAATAATTAAACTAAACCGCACGTATTTATTTAAAGCTTAAGCAACGACCTTGGGTGAAAAAACAAGCAAAACAGTCTTATATGTTATATAAAATCCTTCTTATTCCCTTTCGTACAACTCATGTAAATTCAGACATTCGTTTCTGACAGTCGTCCGTATTCCCATGCGATAAATCACCCATAAATGTTTGTTCGACGTCGTTTCCAATCAGATACAGACACTGAACGTTCGCTTATGGGCAACCGTTAGGGTTAATGGTTTTCCCACGTCAGGACGCCAGGAAAAAAGGGAAACGTCTAAGTGAGTTCATTAGGCGAGGGCCGCTCCTTGCGCTTTCTAGAAAACGTAAAAAAAAACATATTGAGCTTTCTTCCGATGCAAAGTTGTGCTTTTACTGCTCCAAAATAAAAACAAACAAACATAAAAAAGTTTTTAAATGAAATGAAAATAGAAAAAAATACGCAAATTAATAAAAGGTATAATGGAATTACAAAATTGCGTCTGAGCTTTTAGATTATGATTAAAATAGGATCGCATAAACAGGCCTTCTTAGCTTTGATTACTTTATTTACCATTTCTTTTTATGTTTATACAAGTAATTGTACAATAGAATTTATAAATTACATATCTACTACTACTACATAATATATTAAATCATCACTTTTCCGTCAACATGAAACATGTATTGAATTTTCTTTTAATGTCAAGTTGTGCTTTTACTGTCTCAGATAAAATAAAAAAGAGCAACCCCAAGTTTAAAATTAAGTGGTTTTTCCAGGGGTGAATCGAAAAAGAGGCACAATTAAATTATGAAATTGCGCCGGGGCTTTAAGAGTGAGGGTAGAAAACTTTTTTTATACAACACATACATAGGTATCTCATTGTTGGAGAAAAATTTGTGTTTATATTGAATCTAATCAGACCCTCGTCAAGTTTTCCTCATATCAATCACTCGCGCGCCTAATACGATGTTTTTATTATAAAACATTGACATCCAATATACGTCCTTTTATATAATATTGATGTGTAAAGAAAAAAATTACAGCCATTTTTACTACATGTATTAAATAGTTTCAACCCTCTTCAAGATTTATCTAACATTAACACCCTATAAGATTTTTTTATTTGCCGCTTTAGCCTGAAAGGTACTAAATATGTTTATATAATAAAATTGAATCAATATGTGCAGTTTGTTACTTTTTATTATTTCTCAAATGTGTAAAAAATATTTCAGTTTTATAGCAAATATAAAGTTGCATTAAGAATTATTAGTTATGCACAAAAAAACTTACTTTAAATTGACATGTTTAATAATATTATTACTGCATGGTTAATTAATATTTAATAATATTTTAAATGGTCAAAACTTTATGAATAACAGTTAGCAACTCTTTTATAAACTTATTTATTTCTATTATTTCTCAAATATATGTTATAATTAGGCAAAGTTACATTTTGAAACTTAATTATTTACTAAATTGTAAATAAAAAGTACAGACACTAACTTATGAGCTGATAATAAAAAACAATTAAGAAAAATATAAAAAGTAGTAAAGTAAATTATCAGTAACATTTTATTGAAATTACAATCAACTTGACATTCAATAGTACTTCACAAGAACTTTGAAATTATTTGACTAATGACATATTTAAAAAAAAAAAATATTCAGATTCGACACAATTGAATGTGCAAATTTCGGGATTCCAACTCTTTGCCTTTGCAGCCAGTAAGACACAGGTGAAAACTAGTGAGAATTTTATTAGATTGTATTACTATTATGGGCGAGCAGTGGTGGAGAAGCTAGCGGAGGGATGATGTCAGGAGAAGATCCTCAGAGTTCTGATTGGTGTGGACTACCTTTGTGTGATCCCATCATTGTCTAGTTTATCCTTTTTGATGAATAATCACTTTTGGTCACAAATTTTAACGCGAATTTCAATAATTGGATCCTCTACAAACGAGGGAATTTATGTGGTCCCCCAAAAAAGCATTACATTAAATTATTACTACAAATCTAAGGCTTTTTGTTAGCTTTAGTTTTATTTAATAAGAATGAGTATGTTACAAATGTCGTTTTACCCAAGAAATATTTAACCCAAGTCAAGCAGGGAAACTCTCACCTGTCCTCATAATGCTGACTTTCGTACTTGAAATCAAGTATTTGAATGGGCATTTGAGCCTTAATATGACAGCCATCTTACGCGGGTTAAATTTGCAGAAAGAATAAGAATAATCCATTAAAAAGTTAAGCACAACCCTAGCGGTAACGGTGAATGCTTTCTTAAGAAAAGGTTGTAAAAAGAACCGACACAGCGACACCACTTGAAAGTGTAGAAGATAACACACGCTCTGTCTCTTTCTCTTGCAATATTTTACGAATATGTTCTTGGAATGTATAGGAACATACACAATTTGCACACAAAGATCGATTCCGCTGTCGGTGACTATTTCATTAAGCTCAAAGTTTTTTTTTTAAATAGTTTTACTCCACTACATCACTGTTATTATCAACAGAACCTTATACATATTTTTAAGAATAAAATTCTCAAAATAATGCCTGAAAAAAATAAAATAGATAATATTTATATAAACGAGCCCTTATGGTAATAAATAATATTACCGAAATTAAGCTTAAAATTCCTCAGGTAAATATTATCTTTGAATCAAAAATCTTGCTTCATTATTTATTTAATTCAATATAAAAAAAAACAATGAATAAAATAGTGCTTTTTACAATATATTACTGATTAATTCCTTCGCCTATCACTCAGAGAAAGTAATAAAAAAATACATTACATTTATGATACTAGTTTCAGTGTGGAATCTTATATTTTTTATACCCGACAGCATTTTCACGTTTATTCTTTCTTCTTGGAAATAATCTCATTTCGGAAAATAGACCGTGTATAACGGTGCTCGGTCCGATCTTCGGAATAAACTTTACGGCACGTTTAATAGTGCATTGAAAACCCTCGGGCAGTGATTCCCAACCCTGTTTGCAAACGGGATTCGCCACTCGTTGGCGTCGGACGTGTTTCCAGCATCCCAAATAAAACTATAACGTGATGCGTAGTGTTGAGATGTTTTTGTTATTGTTGAGTGTTGAAGCGTGCCGTGACTAATTGTGAAATTGTGTTCTGTTCTCTTATACCAATAACACGATTCAGCATAACGAGAAATGGTGAGTGAAAATAGAAACCATATATTGTAATAATATATATATTTTATATAAGTATTACCTACATATTTCGATAGCTGAAAATACGAAAAAAAATCCGCCTACACTTACAAGATGCCTAAGAGAAAACTATTTTTAAAATATCTTGGTGCTTTTATTTTTTTTTTAGCATTAACAATCCATGTGATGAAATGTTAATAACAAAATAAATAAACCAAATGTATTTTTATTCTAATATATTTTTATTTGTAACACAAAGGATTCATGAAATAGCATCCAAATTATATATAAAATATTTACTATTTTGTAGCATTTTCGCAAGTAACTCTAGATTATGGGGTTTATGCAATAGTATTATAAATTGGAAATTTTTGGATTGCATCAATAAATATAATTAAAAACAATAATTTGTATAAAATATTTTATAATAAATATCCTATTAAGATGAAATATTTTTTACTGCATTTTAATCCGACGTAATGTTGGAAAATATTTGTATTTTTTTATGCAACTAACTAAATGTTAGAGATATTTTTTCATCTCTAACATTAAATATAAAGCGCAAATATGTACATATTTTTTTATGTATATTATAAATACTTTATAAAAAATCTTATAAAGGAATAAATGTTTCAAACATAAATGAAACTGACGTGGGTTATACTTAAATGGTACGGAAATATCTTTTTTTGCTTTTCAATTGGCTACCTTTAATACATTTTATACATGTATATAAACATATATGTATGTTTATATACGTATATAAAAGCAAATATATGTTTTAAAAAAGTTACATCACATTCGCTTTATAAAACAGCTGATCCAATGATTGAAGAGAAAAATAAATATAAATAAAATTTCTAGCAATTACTATTATTATTTTTGTTTATCAAAGTTAATTCATTAGAATTTCATATATATATAAATTTTTAGTGAAACTATATTTTTACTACTTCAAATAAAATGTCAATTACTATAAGATATAAAATTTGTTTTACTTGTAAAAATATCAGTGAATTGAAACCTAAATACATTTTAACCAGTAGATACATAATTCATCTAGCTATCTAGTAATTATTATTTACAGATACAGTAGTTATTACATCGACGTAGATACATGATCTAAAAAACCTGTGATTAAAATTTATATTATGTCTAGGAGATCAGAATTAGTGATTAATATTTAATAACACATCCAATCGATTTTACTAAATTTTTCTAATCTCATTGAGGAATAATTAAAATCGAGCTAGGCTGTACATATTCGATAATGAACAGTAAGAAAGGCAAAAAAATATTCCTACTAATGAAAATATAATATTACTCAAAGATATCTGCATTTCCTAATTACTTTTAAATTCATAAAAAAATATATCAAAATGTGCATTGATGAAACTACATTTTTACTAGAATTTTAGTCAAGACATTTCTGAATAAATTTTTATCAATAAATATATATTTCTACTAGTAAAAATTTAATTAACCTTTGTGCAGTTGAAATTATATGCTGCTCTAAAATACACACTGTGAAACATACATTTGTTATTCAAAACCAAACCTTATCTAAAGAGTTCATAAAAGTTAAAAAAATACTAGTCTTTGAATTTGTATTAGGTAAAGTTGCGTTTGGTTTATTTAGGATATATTTGGGTTTCAACAACAAATGACCGTTTCGCAATGTGACGCAATTTTTCAGTGACGTATATGATTTAACCCTTTGAGTAGTAAGTTAATCTCTGCACATATGTTAATTTGTTAGTATACATCTGGGAGTGAATGATTTGACATTTCTTTCCATATTTATTTCTGTTGCTATTTATTTAATAATAATTTATATTGTATTTATAATAAATTATGGAAAAAATCATTAATTCTCAACGTTTTATTTCTATTAAATATTTTACTACTTTTTTTGTAATAGTATGTTTTATATATTTTATATCTATTTTATATATTTATTGTAAAATATTTAGTTTTTATGAAATTTTTTTATATCTGAGGCTTTTAATATTTTTTATGTAATTATCAAATTAGAAAAAAATGTTATATAACTATATTATTTTTTATTTATTTTTCTTCAGTTATATACGTAAATATGTAACAATCTGGGATACCTCGAAACAGTGATAGATTGATCACCGTACATGTACGGCGATACTACTCAAAGAGTTACCAAATGGTTTTAATAACTATAAGCTTAAGACCACCATTTACGTCGCATTTTTTTTACACGTTTTACACCTGTCAAATGATTCTTTGGAAGAGCATATAATTTGAATAGTACCTGTTAGATAAATTATATATTCATTAGTAGAAATATATATATTTGAATATTTACCAGTGAAATTGTATTTCGATATGATTTTACTATTTCAGTGAAGTCATATCATAAAACATTTTAGCCAGTAATAATATATTTTTACTAGTAATGTAAATAATATTTATATACCATAAAAATTTAATGTTTATAATAGCAAATATTTATAATCAAATAATAAATTTTAAACGCAAATGTTATTAGTATATCCTTAACTATAGTTAAATTTAGTGTAAGCAATATTAAATTGCTATTTTTGTTTATAAATACCGTTAAAGTCTTATATATAAAAAAATTTAAAAAAATGAAAAAATAAACTATTTTCTAATTATTAACTTAAGAAATCTAAGTTATAAAAAACACTTTATTATAAGATTTTTTATAAATCTAAAGAAATAAAAATTATATTTCTCAACGATATTTTATTGTGTTTTTATTATTTATGTAGTAAAACAGTCATACGTGTGTAGGGTTTGTAATACTGGTAATACCGGTATTGAAGAATAAATATACCTTGGACACTACCGGTATTACAAAATTAAATACCGGTAGTACCGGAAAATTATTTGTTCAAAACGATATTTCCATGGCTTAGAACTAGGAAAATGACGATGGCGATATTGCTTGAAAGCAAAAACAGAGAATAAATTATGCTTATTGTAGGGACTTTGATATCCTATGCCGATAACACCAAATTGGTGTTATCGGCATAGGATATCAAAGCAGAATAATAATATGCAGTATTTACATATTTTTCATACTATAATATTTATATAAACATTTATAAATTAAATTTAATTGTTTTACATGAGTAGAAATAAATAAATATACGCGAGATAAATCTATCAAAAATAAATATCTTAAGATATTCTAAAATTAATAATAAATATATAAATAAATTTCATAAATATCACAATCATCAGTCACATATTTTTTTTAGGAGAAAATAAGTCGCATTTTGAACAAACAGATTGACAATTTTATACGCGCTCTTTTCTCATTAGGTTATTTCAGATAAATATCGGCGACTTAAGTTAAAATGTGACCTTAATTATTATATTTTCAGAAAAAAAATTACTAAAATTCGCTGGTCTCCCACAACCAGAACTATACTTGCTAACTAAATTTTTTGTTTAATTTTTCTCAAAAGATCGTGACATTTGCAGAGGTGTAATGAATCACCTACCACTGGTTTTAAGTATTCGTATTTAGCAATTTTTTTTTAATTATTTAATTGGTAAGATTTATCGAAAATTTTAGTACCTAATTTTTTATATTTTAGAATTTTGAGTCTAGATGTTCATCAGCACAAATATAACAAAAGACTTATTCATGTATCAACAGCCAAAGCAAGATAATATATTTCGGTACAATCGTTCGGTGTCCTTTTTTCAAGTTTCAATCTTATTTTTTTAAATTGGATTACTTACAGTAATACACAATAAAAAAATGTTTGAATCAGAACATCATTAAACTTCCTATTACATTGATTATTGTAATCCGAAGCCATAAATATGTAATAAATTTATTTTTAACATAATAAAATGAAGATTCCATCACGGGCGTTGCTTATGCAAATATTTCGGAAATCTCCATTATCCATACTTTATTTTCAGAGTATCGCCGAAAAATTCGTGCAATGCGATGATTTATGGCGATATTCTTTGTAGCGTTCAACATGTGGTCTGGGCATAAATTAACGGAAACGATCCTACGCGATATATCCGATCAATGAATCACAATTTTTCTTTCACTAGGCAACGCTGGAATCTCCATACATCACGGTTTGGCAATTTATTATTTTTATCAGCGGTTTTCAAATGATATTCGACGATGCGTTTTGGATTTATGCCAACCGAACTGAGGAATTGTTCGTTAAACAATACACAAAAAAACATACATTTCCATAGACATAAACAATCGTCGCTGGAAACCGTTGTATATTTCTCATTGAGAACGATTTCTTCTCAAAAACTCAATACAAGTAAAGAAAAACCCATTCATCATACACATGCGTATGTATAATATATACATAGAAAATGCGTAGAATGATTGTACAATATTTAAAGATCAAATTTTTTTTAAACGTAACGGTACATTAGAAAACAACAACAATAAATAGATAAGCCACTTTTAAATCATATGTCTAAATGTATAAATTCATATAACCATTGTAATGGACACGAATGACTTGAAAAAACCATACATAACACAAAAAAATGCATTTTAATCATATTTACATTTAGTAGCTTGCCAAATAGGTTTTGACGTACTTTTTAAACAATGATAAGAGAATAATTTTCTATTAAAATATAAATAACTTTGCACTCTATAATTAAATACACTTTTTCACCATTTGTAAAATTATAATCTGACCAAATAATAATAAAGGAAATTATTTTTTGAACATCCTTAAGCCAAAAACGTATGGACATATGCACGGAAGAAATGAAACTACAGTTTCACAAATTTAATGGCGTTTAAAACAATCGATTTGGATTTGATAGATTTGGCTAATTTACTAAGGTTTATAAAATCATGTGAACGGTTATAATTGGTACTAATTTGCAATAAAATTTTAATTCATATTTAATAATTGATTCTAAGACATGTTTCTCTGCAAAATGCAACTAAACTAAAATTTAAAAAAAATAAGTTATCTATAACAAATGTATATGTTAAAGCAATTACAGAATCAAATAAATTCTAAGACATAAACCAACCAAACAAACTAAAGATAAATTTTAGAATCACCCAAAATCCAGACAATACGTAAAACTAATAGATTTTTGTTGTGATGCGCGTGCAGATGGAACGGCATTTTAGCGGCCCACCTAAAAGGAATGTTAAATACAATGGATGCTAAGGATGAGCGGTATATTTATTTTTCGGATCAAATAACTCAAAAGCGTGATTTATAGTGAACGGCATAAAAATCAAAAGAACGTTCAAGCACATATTTTTTATTCTTCCGCGTGAGCCCTGTGCGTTATAGCGGGGTTATTCTTTACCAACTGAGTAGATCAATCGGACATAATGAATATCTATCTACAAATACATATAAATCAACAAACACCAGAAGTCTTAGAATCAGTTGAAATTAAGGTTCATGAACAGAAATACTCCTCTATCTTTAATTGTGAGGATCAACGCATATCAAAGTTGCGTTGATCCTCACAATTAAAGCAAAAAAGACAGTTGCGATAAAAACATTTTCATCAATAAACAAAAAAATCGGTTTCTTCGTTTAAAATGAAACACCGTGGAAGACCACTTATTTATTGTCTTGAGAATAAATAATCCACGCAACCGTTTTTAATCTACCTTATCGTCCAGCTGCAATTTATTTTAAAGAAATTCGTTACTTTTTTTAAAATAAAGCATTCTACAAAAAAGGGGTGAACCATAAAATCAACTATAATTTGGACCCTAGCAACCTGGAATCACTTATTTTTCGACACTTTGTCTGACAGACTTGAACATTCACATCGGAGTTCAAGGCGTCCAACCTTCAAAAGACCTCTAACTTTATCTGCAACCGAGAGGAGGCCGATTCAACTATGTACTAGCAGAAATCGCCGTATTTCTTAGATCATCCACTGGAATCCATAGCGAGATATTTCGGAAACGCCTGGAGCCTATGGACAATCACTGTTTCTCAACAAACAATTAATTATTGTATTCACGAAATAAACACCCCCAGACAGTATTTAAGAATATATGTAATTTTGCAGTTAAAATTTTTTTAATGTCATATTTTTATGATTAAAATTTGCGTTTGCTTCTGTGGCTCGAGCCCGTAGCCTCTGGATTAACAGTCTAGACTTTGCGGGCTACGCTATTCCAACCAGGTTGTGAAACCAGATAGTTCATTGTTACTGTTGTAACTCAAAAATAATATAAAAACGTATGCCAAACATTGGTAATGAAAATAAAGTTTTAAAATCTAATTCAGTAAATACAAATCAACATTATTAGAAGCATTAAACAGTACACATTAGACAACGTACAAGTTCTTAAAATCAATCAAAGGATATTTAAAATCAATCAATCAATCAACTGTTTTAATTTTTTTAGCTTAATTATTAAAATAGATTTTAATGGATTCCGTTAATAAACGCCACCAAAATCATTGATCCTTACAAAGTCCAAGGAACAGAAATCTACTAGTTTTATGGCTCTTTTAGCAGATCTTTTAATTAATTAAGTCGCAACAATTATAGGTGGTTACGACACTATAATAATAAATATTTTGAAAAGATGTTAAATGCGATTTAATATATCTTAAAAGTAAATAAAAATTGATTTTTTCTAGCAAGATATATTTAAATAATTTTTGTGATTCTTAAAAAAATCTAAAAAGTTATATGCAAGTAAAGATTTCTCTTACAGCTCCATCTTCCTCGCTTCTGATTTTTCTAAAGAGAGTTTCCTCCACCATGGGAGACCTAGTCTAACTTCAACAATGAGACAACTTTCGCGGAATCGGCTTATTGTGCGTTTTGTTTTTTTTTTACTCCACCACGTCAATGAAAACTTCCCCTGAAGTTATTAACCCCTGCCTCGCGTTATAGACACGTCGGAAACGAGGGATGAGAAAGTTTCACAATTGCCGTTATCTCTTTCAACGCTGAACTTCCATAGTTGAAAACCCGAACGCAAACACTAAACCGAATTTGAATTTTATATACGACTTTCCTATATTGCGTTATTCATCCACTCTTGTCATAATTTCCTTCGTGTATCGTATTTGTTTAATCCTTTGCGAATCGCAAAAATAATTATAAGCGGCGTCGAATTTTCTCGATGTCCGAAATATATTTATGGCGGCAGCAAGGGTAGCGGTATGTATAAATAATCACTATATAACAACAACAGTATAATATATTATACGAAGGGGTAAATTTCCAATACTCGAATTGTGCGTCCGAATAAATTTTGCTCCAAAAACGAACATGTTTAAGTGGATTATTCAAATTAATGCGCGTAATTTTGGAAAAAGCTAGCCTATGTTTAATAATAAGTGGATCGATACTATGCATGTGATACGAATATTTTAATATATACTAATTAAAACGCAAATATTAATGCTTGTATCAATAAAAAAAATCATCTGTGCCTTTACGACTGAGTAAAAAATCATGATTTGGACTGTTAAATGATTTCCAATTTGGTAAATCAAATTAAATGATAAATAATAAATAAATAAATAGCAAAAATGTTGAAATTCTTATAGCGTTTGTAGAAAAATTTAATATTATATGATTTCAAATCAAATCAAATTTTTATTAAATATAATATAATCATAGGTTTTTAAAGAAAAAGCTCAAAGCTCATATTAATTACTTCTGTTATTTAAAAACTAGCTTAACCAGCATTTTAATATTATTTACGTTTCGCAGTGATAAATTTTATAAAATGCTCTAAGACGCCCTCCATCAACTTTCTGTGACCCATGAGTGAAAAGGGTATTTTTCCATCTAACCACAACAATAAACCATGGTGTATTTACAATCCTTAGCCTATTTTAATTTAGCCATGAAGTAAAACAATCAGATGACTGTAAAAAGTCGTGGACTCAAGTTTGCAAAAAAAATATGATCGAAGAATAGAAAACAAGTTTTTTCCTTAAATAAAAATTAAATCAATATTTGCTTTTGGATTTAGATATTGACTTTAAATCTATGGTGGCGCAACGAACTCATTTAAGATATTTACAAGACCTATTTTTAAAATAAGTTTATGAAAATATAAAATATGCCAAATATCCATAAATTAAAAAAAAACAAAATATTTTTTTTATAATCAAATTACGATTATTTATTTTAATAGCAGCCATTTTAAAATAAGAAGCTTTATCAGGCAAACAAACTAGCTTGGGCAATTTTTTTTTTAATTATTCAATAAGTAATAATTTTGCATGAAAATACTCAAAAATAAATATATGTTGCTTAATATCCTATACCTTATTTAATTAACATCTGATCTGACAGTTGCAATTACCATGCATTTTTACAAATTAATCTTATTTCTGCCAAATGCAAATGACAGTTGCAGCTCATTTATTTTATATGTTCAATAATGCGCAAAAATAAAAACTTGTAACCTAATATCCTACACCTTATTAAAAAAAACACATAATTAAATAGCTAAAAGCTGCGAGATAATGGGCAAAAATAAAATTTTGTGACTTAACGCTTTAAGCGGCATCGCCGTACATGTACGGCGGTCAATCATGCACTGTTTTGAGGTACCCTAAATAGTTATATATTTACTAAATAAATAATAGATAAAATACATTACATTTCAGTTCATGTGTATGATTTTCATAAAAAATAATGCATATAAATTAAATAATACAAAATAAATAAACATAACAGAAAATATTTCATATTGATTTTATAAAAAATATTAGGAGCCTCTGAATTTATATAAAAAAGTTGCATAAAAACCGAGTATTATATAAAAAATATGTAAGATAAATTAACCAAATGTATTACTAGAAAAGAATTTTAAAACAATATTAAAAAACACTAATAAAAAAAAATAGTAAAACAAATCATAGCAATGAACGTTGAGAATCGCTATTTTATTCCTAAATTTACTATAAGTACATAATAACAACAGAAATAATTATGGTAAAATACGTAAAATTAAATCACTCCCAGGTGTATACTAAAAAAATAACAATTATGTACAAAATAACTCACTACTAATACTTTATTTAAAACACCTAATTTAACACCTAAAATCAGCGTCAAGTTTTACTGTGACAAAAATCTTGTTGTACAATGTTACTATATTATAATAATTACAGCAGTATGGAATGTGTTTTGTAACATATTACATAACGGTTTCATTACTATGTAGCAGTTTTGTATAACAAGCATGCCTATAAAAATAAAAAGGCGTGACTTAATATCATACACGTTATTTAAAAAAAATACAAATTAACAACTGAAATCAGCGGCAAATTTTACATATGAATTTTAACTCTGTGGCACAAATATTATTGTACAATATAAATATATAAAATAAAACAATATAATACGTATTCGGTAACGGAATTTCCAAACACATATCTATTTCATTATTTTATCGCGTTTTTTTCAACAAACATTAATTACGCCAATCAATGTTAAAGTCGTTCAAATGGTTCGATAAATTATGCCAGTCGTAGCTCGTTTATTTTATTTATCCTACAAAATAATTTAATAACAATAAATTATTATCTATATAGTTTAGTTAATAAATTACCTGAATACAATGGTTTACTACATCAAAAATATACATTGAATATTGAAAGCTCTATTTTATTGTATATTATATACAGAGTACACATATGTGATTGAGACAAATCCTCATTTAAAAATTCAAAGGCGAGGACGAAATTATTTTTATTAGCACATTGAATTCAAGTTATTTGAAGCCATGACAATTAAAATCACAAGGAGAGTACTTTTTTCGCTTATAAATGCTATATATCACATTGTAAATTTATTTTAAACAGTGACAAATTAGCGCAACAATTCGTCAGTTTAATTAGGAATCTATAGCTCGCTTCAGCTGAATGCACAATTGGCTCATTGTTCGAATCTGATGAAAATTCACCATGAGCTTGGCAGCACGAATATCGCTCTATTTATACAATCAGATTTGATTAATACGCGCCCGCGGATTTAATAAGCCGTCTCGCCAATTAATTCACACCGACATATTGAAACACCCTTCGAACAATAATCGCTTGTAAATTAATTGCTAGGCTATTGAGCGAAACCATGTAACATGTACTGCTTTGAAATAATTCTGAGAGGCGATGTTCTCATAAACCGCAGTGAAGAATTGTCTGTCGGATTCGTTGTTTCGAGAGCAAAATTTCCCATCCACTTAGCTTCTGGAAAGAGCAGCTGCGCTTTAGACTTTGTTCTATTCCTTTTATGCTGTGTAATCTCAAGAGCACCAGCCACCGGCATGGTTTAATAATGAAACTTGGTATTAACGAATCAGCAAGTAAATATAATAATATGTATCGGTGTGTTTGTATGTATATGTACGAACGATATTCGCAAAGTAAAGATTATGAGTTAAAAACTTTTTATTTTGTAATTGACTTTTACCTTTAAAACATTACTTTATTCATTTTTTAATATATTGAGTTTTTTTATATCAACGTCATAGGATTTTCGGTAACCGGTCTTACAAATAGCAATTTGAGATACTTTTCTATATTTTTTTATATATATCTTTGATTTCTTAAAAACTATTACAACAAGTTTTTAAGGGAAAATAAATCCTTTCAGAGTTAAAGTATACTTAAAACAAACTTCTTAGTTACATATATTTTTAAGCTAAGAACCGAACACATGTGTGACAACTATGTTATTAAGTAAAAGAAAATTGAATGCATATTTATTCTTAAATTATAGCGCAATTAGGGCATTCGAACCGGGTAGAATCGGAACCGGGTACCCGGTTACCCACCATGTTTTTCATGGAACCGAAAACCGGGTAATTTTTGACGGGTATCCGGTTAATTTCATTTAAAATTTTTTTTCCATTACTTCAAATTAAATGAGAGAGCCGAATCGGCGTTCTTAAACGACTAACGTCTTTGAACGACAAAAAAAGGGATAGCACTTAGCGGTCTATAGATTTCGAGGATAAGGATTATTTTGAAAGGATGCAGTTGTAAATAAAAATAAATTTTAATGCGTTGTAGGGTGAAAATATAACCCATTACATAACTTTTTACAAAAATAACATCACTAAAATAAGCTTTGTTTCTTTACCTGCATATAATACATATAATAAATACAATCATATAATTTCTTTTATAATTTTAATAAAATTTATTTCCTCGGTATTTTTCATGTGCAATTTGTATTATTATTGCCAAATATGTGTTAAAATAAATATTTCGGTTTTGCATTGTTACACATGTATGTAGTATGTAAGTATATGTATATATGTACCTAACGATGGAATGTAAAAATATTTCGATTGAGTAAAGTACCTATTAATAATTACATAATATATTGATTTTATTTCAATGCCTTATTTTTTTTAAAAATGATATTAATTATTAAAGTAAAATTAAATATATCACGTCATATTTAATCAAAGATTCAAATTTAATAAAAATTGGACTCTTAACGGCTTACAAAAACTACCCGGAACCGAACCGGGTACTCGGTTCTTTCCCATGAAATACCCGTGTAACCGGGTAATGAATTAGCCCGGGTATTTGGATGCCCTAAGCGCAATGATAAAAGTTAAAATAATAAATTACCCCCAAGTCTTTATGTCCAAATAAATTTTATTTTAACATGTATTTACTGAAAAAATTTGTTTAACAATTTAAAGGTAAAACATTTTTGCAACGCAAAAAATACAGTTGCGTAATAATTTAATATTACAGAAATTCTAGGCTCGTAGGAAAAATCAAGAACGGATCAAATAGGTTTTCAAAATATAATATTTTATCCAAGTTATTCCATGAAGATGTATCTTGTTACCATGTGGGTTCAATAATATGTTTTCGAATATGAGAAAACTCAATCCAATATCAAAACTAACGTAACATGTATATCATATATATAATTTAAATAATACTGTAACCTTATCGAATTACTCTTAAAGTATGATCGTAAAATAAAAATAAAATCATATGGTTTTGATAGTTATTTAATTTCAATTCATGACAAACACTGAAAGACCTAGGTTCGAATCCCACACGGACCGCTTCATAAGATTCCCATGTCATCTGGACGAAGTACCGTTACACGAAAGAGCATGCCTTATCTCTTTCTTCGTTGCATGCAACACCACTCCCACTTTTATTTCCAGAGGATCGGCGTCAGTTCTGGATTGTTAAATGAATAAATTTGATTAACCTACAATACCACTAACTTCATATCATAATTTCACTACTTATGTATCTGATTTTTTTTAATTTTGTGCAGAATTTTAACGATATTTTAAATAAATATAATTATTATAACCATTATTAAATGTATTATTACTATTTTTGTTTCCAAAAGCAATAAAATATTTATATTTAATATAAGAAAAGAGCATTATTATATAATAAAAATCAAATGGTAAATATTTCTTTAGAAGCGCAGGGTAACACCCCCACGGTGTATGGCTGAGAGGCAAATAGTAGTAGATTCTAATTAGAATGTAACGGTAAACCGTCGAGCTCGATAGGGAATCTTATGATGCACACGGACATAGTGTTTTTAAATTTCTATATTTAATTCCTGTGAACTAATATTCTTTTTACATCGGAGATGGTAATTATATTTATGCTTTAATTTTTTTTCAATTTCTGTTTTTCTAATAATTTTAAAACCTGATCTTGTTTTTCAAAGATTAAAGTTGATATTTATAACGAAATAATGTCATCAATACATAAATAATCGATGGTCAAACATCACTGATATTTTTCGTCCTGATTTTTTAAAGCTGAATCCCGAGAGTCAAAATTATGATTATTTTTTGCCTATATTTTTTTGTATTTAATATTTGTTATATATTATTGATACAAAATATTTAAAAAAAAAATGTTGTTTTAAATTAAATAAGTTTTATGCTGATATGAATAAAAGGATGGTAGTTACCGTGTCCTTTTATATTATTAAATGCAAAGATAATGACAAAATATTAAAAGGAAAATATATTTTTTTCATTAAATTTTATTTTGAAACATTTTTTACCTTTTTCTTTTATGTGTGTGATTTTTATTTTCATAGTCTTATTATAAAATTATATCTTTGCTTCAAGAAAATACTTTAAAATAGTATGTTTATGATTAAGTAGCAAGATTCTTTTACTTTTTTGTTAGAATCACGTCTTAAAGCGAATGAAGTAAATTCTGTATTTACAAATCATTTAAAGCTAACTGTTTTTTCGTAACCTTAAAAACCAAAACTATTATATAATTACTTGTGGCAGAAGAACTAAATCGCTTAAAAATAAAAACACCGCTATAAACTAAAAACAATAAAGCCAATACAAATCAAGAAAAGGCTGAAATAATATTTGTTTTTCTACATTGTATTATTGATAAAGTAGTTCAATCGATAAGCAAAATAAAAACAAATTTATCTGCAAATTTAACTCAATGGAAAAATTTTATGTTAATATTTTTTAATACCAAAAATTAGCAAATTAGATAACACATTGATAAAACACAAAAAAATATTTTCCGATTACTTAACAAACCGGAAATTAAAAAAAAACGAAAAAGCTGCTACAAACAGTTTAAAAGTGTAATTTAGCTAAATATTGAAATAAATAATCTTAAAGCGTGAATATCTCCAAGAAGATGAATTATTTTTGTGTATATTGTTATATTTGTAATAATATAATATATATCACGATGGTCCTAATATAATTTAAATAAAAAATATGTTTTTCTCTCTCAATAGAATCATAGAGCATTGTGATGGCGTATGTAACTCACGGTAACTACATCTTAGAACATTGTTCCTCTAAACCAATAATTTAACTTATGTTAAAATTTATTATCATTAACTTAATAATCAAATTAAGCTCTGAACTATGAGCTTACCCGTGTCAGGGTGAGTGATGATATGACAAAGTCACATCTTATCGTTATTTAATGAGGGTTCTCTAAATTGTTTTGGTCTACAACGAAACGAGATTATAGCTCATTATTTATCACGTGTAATTATGAATACAAATAATATTTTATTATAAATATATTATATAAAATAGTTATAATAAATATATATTTTTATTACATATCTAATAAACATAAAATCAATTTGCTTAATGAGACTTTTACGATAGATAGACACAAAGCACTTTTTACGGTTGATTAAATTTAAGTGTTCTACTATTGAAAAAATGCCTTTTCTGTTTTCGAAGCTATTCGACAGATATATATGGATTGTTACATATATTTGATAAATTTATCTTTGTGCTTCAATTTGAATGTTAAAAAATGACTCAGCAACTGCCCCCCGCCTATCAAAAAGAGATTTATATGGGTTGTTTATCAACTTTTGATGGATGAGTAATTCGACGATTTAGTATAAAAGTGATTCACAAATTAAGTTGAATTTTCTCAAACGATCTAAATGATTTGAATATGCAATAAAATATTATTTACAAACAACAATAAACATCGTTTTATATTGAATTTTTTGCGTAATTTACCACTAAATGTCAATTTATGAATATTGTTGTATTTTATAAAAGCAGATTGTTATAAATCCGTTTAATAAATTATGTTATAATAGCATATATTTTACTACCCAAATTAAATATTAATGAATATATGTATATTGAGAGCTCAACACCCTGTTTCTAAATCACATTAAAAATAAATTATTTTTTATAGACTTTGCGTTATCTTGTTTCCAGCGAAAAACATAACTTAATAAACGAGACAGCACCAAGGTACACGTAAAACGAATTATATTTTAAAATTCGATATTTTAAACATGAATTACATCTTCTTAGAAACGTCTTATGAAATTTATCGTCCAGTTTCTTGAAAAAAGTTACACAATCACCCCAAATAAAATATTGCCATCTTCTCAACTTGTTAATAACGATAATGTCAATAAAATATATTTTTTTTATTTATTACAGAGAGTGCGGGGGAAGATGAAGAAGAGGGGGGTTCCCTAGAAGGGGGCGGCGACAACGGAGGGGGGCGCCGCCCCTCCACCTGTCGCCTAGACATGCCCCAGCTCCTCAGCCAGAATCCTCACGACCACCGGCCAGATGACAAGAAGGTTAAGGTAAGAATATGATCGGATTTAAATGCAAATGCATATTATTTTATATTTATATTTAAAGTAAGGTTATTCTAAGGCATTTAGATATACTAATATAGTTTAAATGCGTATCATATATATCCAAAATTAAAGCCTTAAATAAAACAACACAATGCGAGAATATATTTTTCATAAAAAAAATATTCATAATAAATGTGGCATTAAAATGAAAAAAAAACAAATAATACGACTGCTAAAGGCTTGATTAATACTGTTGATGTTGAATTTGCGGCCAAATAACCGTTGAGTGGCCATGCTACGGTCATTATTGTAATGTAAATAAATGGCAAAGCCCTAGTTTATGGCTACTCAATACTATAAGTTGTGATCCAAATATACTGACAATTTAATTTTTTTATTAAAATGTGTTTAAAGCAAATATCATATTTTTTAAAGTTATTCATTTTATATATATATATATAATACACTTTATCTCGGCGTTTCTTACAATTGTCAAAACATTTAGGAAATGCACTGTTTAATATAGTCCATGATTTTGTTCTTAGTAAATAGGTTAAAGTCGCAGGATGCTATATCTACTGATTATCGTAAAGATTTTTATATTACCAAAAATTGTGAGAATGTATTATCGTGTTGCAAAATTCAAGAGACGTTTGCTTACAATTTCATTACTTAATGTACGTCCTAATGGTAATCGTTAAAATATAAAAAATGCCCTACACATTCGAACGAACTTGACTTGCTTTTTGGGGCGATTTTATTGAAACAAATAAACCCTTATTTCTATATCATAAACACACATACATATATAATATCATCAATTCTGTGTCATCAGTGACATGGTTTAACAACTGCTTGTAAATATTATTAAGATGCTATTTATATTTATTTTTTTGACGCAAATATTTTTTTTTATAATATATATCATCCATGAGCTGCAGTAGTTTAATACAAGTTATTATCTATACCTAATATGGTCCTAATTTAATTTAAATCTAAAATGTAAATATTAATCAATACGATATTTGTTAATGAGATACGTAAAATCTATGAAACCCTATTTGTGATGATCGATCTAAATTTAAATAATAGAATAATCATTAATTCTGATCTCTCAGACACAATAAAAATATAAAAACACTAAGTAATAAATTTGATCCCAGATTGTACAAGCATTAAGCACCTTTCATGGTTACTAAAGACTTCGATGCTTATAAAAAAATGGCTGCTACTACTGCCTAAGATTTATAGTTATTGGTCAATTAAGTAGTGATTTAAATTCATAGTACGTTATACAGTAATAATCAAGCCAATCAGTAAGGTTTACCTTTACATTCGATGAAACTTAACGTGCTTTTTAGGTATTGGCTTTTCCGTTTTTGAATTCATTACCATATAACTATGATTCAAGCAATTTTTTATTAAATATTATTTTAAAATATTTTTGGAACTAATTTGATGTTGGTACAAATTATTTTTTATGAACCGTAAAATATACTACATCTAAAGCAATTGCTAATTAATTTATGGTACAAATTCATAGTACAATATACCATAGTCAAGACAAACAGAAATACTTTGACATTTAATCAAACTTGACGAACTTTTGTGGTTTTGGCTCTCTTAAGATTTTTCCATATAGATGATTAAGACTTTGTCCAAACCATAGACATTTGTTTTGTCACCTTTAATGCCTTGTTATAGAAAATCTAGATCAAAAATTGCGCAAAAAAATATTTACAATGCTGTTTATTTTAGATAAACATTGTCTAGTTATTATTTTATTTCAAAAAATGTTTGCATGTACTGTATGAGAGATCTATCTAATAGCGATAAGACTATTATTAAGCACAATGTCATTTTCATCAATGGTTGATGTTCTAAATCTTTACAGCCTTAGAAACATTTTAAAATTCATAATCATAGCATCCTAGCCATAAGCCTAATTTGCTAATATTGACCATAAGGAAATCACCGATCATACCATGACAAATGCATCATTACAACTTATCTGTGAGACAACAGATAATATCAACATAAATTTGATTATTATTAAAAAAAATCAACTACTTGTAAAAACTACATATTTAACATATTTTGAATAAAGTTTAATTAGTCAATACATTTAATTTGCATAAATTAAAAATAACGAAGGTATAATGATTTTTTCCTAAGTAGATATATTATATAAAAATTAATATACACGTCGCGTATACTTCAGTCTGAAGACGAAGCTTTTAACTTAGCAACACTATGCTGTATTTACACCAACGTTAATTAAGAGCCGATAATGAGAGAGGCGAGCCATTTCTATAGAATGTCACCTACAGTGTCTGAGAAAGTAAGTTATTAACTAGCGCTCAATTAAAACCTAAACTAGTTAATACTTAATCATACAGCATTTAAATGTGTGTGAACGTTTAAACATACATACATATACAGAAAGCCCGAATATAAATTAATATTTTTTCGGTTTGCTTCTTCTGAATACCATTTCTTTCGATTATTGCAACACTTCCTAGACAGAAAAAAATCAAAACGCAGACGACTTAAAAAAATGGTTTTGGAATAATTTAAATCAAAGCGTCCAAAACTTCATGGTAATGCAATTAAAAATCTCTTTAGAATAAAATTATATTTTTAATTGATTAATTAAATTTAATAGAAAAAAATTCAATTAAAAAAACGAAATTTATTTCAGGATACCTAATACATAAATTTAAAAAGACGTGTTTAAAAAAATATTTGGGCACATTTGATTCGTGCAGGAGAAGCGATTTTAAGCGTTTACTTCTAGTCGCGACGGACAAGAATAAGGGACGCAATCGCCACTTTCAAGATCACTCTAAAACTCACGCGCCCAAACGATCCTAGCAAAAAGGCACTTAACATACCCGTATTCATTTTTGTAAAAACAGCTTATTTAGCACCTCAGGCAAAAACTAGGTTGCTCCCTCCCTCCCCCTCTACATATTACCAACACAACATTTAAAACAAGATCTGACAAACATTCAAATATCATACACAAATACTAATTTACCATCAATTATATTTCGCGAACAATTAAAAAAATATAATAATTAAAATTAACTACAAGCATATAAAAATATATAAAAAATTAGCATAACTATTATATTTTAATTATTTGATAAATTTACACATTTTAGGCCTAGAAAATAGTAGATCAACGCGAAAACAACTGTATGGTCCCCACAGATTAAAGAATATAACAGTAGCCAACCAAAGTGTACATTGAAAGACGTTGAGGTACAGAGAGCAAAATATTTTATATGGCTACCATGATAATACCATCATCAAGCCGCTTTACTATAAGGGGAGCTAAAAAAATATTTTTTAACCTTTTTCAATACTAACATTAAAAATACGTCATTTAATTTTGATACAATTTTTTTTAATAAATGTAAAATAATTATTTATATATATATATATATATATATATATATATATATATATATATATATATATATATATATATAAATAATTATTTTACATTTATTAAAAAAAATTGTATCAAAATTAAATGACGTATTTTTATATATATATATATATATATATATATATATATATATATATATATATATATATATATATATATATATATATATATATATATATATATATATATATATATATATATATATATATATATATATTATTTTTAATAATAGAAAATATATATTGCAGTTTTAAAAATAAATAAAAATGATGGTTTAGAACTCCTGTGTAATTTAAATATTGTCGAAAATAATTAATAAGTAGGTGTGATATAGAATTTAAAAGCTTAAATAAATAAATCACTAATTATTGTGGTATTTGATTGTATTCACGCTCACCAATTATTTTTACATTTTTAGTAGCATTGTTTAAAAAAAAAATGGTATGCTTTTAATTTTATTTTGTAGCACCCTTCTAGAGCTAGCGCCTCAAGTGATCAATTGTGCAGCCTACCCCTTAAACCAGCGCTGTATACAGATATCCAATAAAAATAAATTAAAATCTCTCTAACAACATAGGGTATCATATTCGAGCACAGTATGAATTTGCGTATCATACAGAATGCAAAACCCCAATTGATTATTAAAGTGACACGCGCTCCGCATAACAAAGCTGAGCATCCTCGACGCCTAAGCGCAAACTTTATGCGCATACACAATTTTAATCTCTGCTCAAACGACATTTCCAATTCATCGACGGAAATATTTCTGAACCCAGGCAAAAAGATCTGTAAAACGTATCAACGTAACACTTTGCGATGAAATAATTATTTTAAATACTCTGTAAGAATAATCTGATTACTAACGAGATCGAGTAAATGATACAGTATAGCACTTTCCGACACTAAAATGCAGTCGTAGACAGAAAAAGTCCGCAACAAATCAAATGCATTCATACAATTTCAAAACATGTGCATACATAAAAAAAAGAGAATAGTTAAATTCGTAACTACCGTATCTATGCTATTAATAAATAACATGAAGAGCATTGGGCCCAGGTGGACACTTTAGAAACCCCTGAAGGATTAAAATACTATTTTGTTAATTGGCCTCCATAGGTTACAAGCTGTCTACGATCGCTCAAATAACCGAGTTAAATCATCCGAGCAACCGAGGTCCAGCATTTTTTACTAATAACCCACCTCTTCACATTTTAATTTGTCAACCGATCTCTGCACACCATCGGCAATAATCTTTAATAAAACGATTTCAATGTACATTAATAAATATATAGCGCAAAGGGTTAAAAATATAAGGCTCATCAAACCGAAAGGAATTAATTAACAGATGAAAAGTCAAGCCAAGCGCCTGGAGCGTTTCAACGTGCAACGAAATTATTCACACACAAACGTACATAAACATAAGTTTAGTTCAAAGACTTTGTGGATTCTGCGGAGCCAATGCTAAAATAAACAATTTGCCGAAATGCAAGCGCAAAAGAAACATCTTTTTTGTGTACGTTTCTTCCGTTTATTTCGTTAACCTTTGCCTAGATTAAAGGTTATGCCTTAATTAAAAGAGCGCCCCGAGATTTCCGGCACATTGGTCGTTCACACGTACAGCAAATATTGTAATGAGCAGATGTTTCGCATGCTAACTATAAGGGTAAGCATACAAGGTTTTATTTTATGTAAATTTTCTTCAAAAGTATATACAAAGGTAATCTTGTATAATTTATTGCTAAATATATGTAGGGCCTAAAATAATCTTGAATACTTTGACCGATGCCAATTTGCAAAGATAAATATTAAAATGACCATCCCTATAGTATTTTATTATATCCCTTTACTTTTAAATTTTAATAATAGCCATTGCACGTTAGAGAAATTAAGAGTAAAGCACTCGCGAGCTTCTCGGCGCCGAACGACGTTGAAAGCTCCTACGAGCAAAGAGCTTGAAACTCAATTTAAGAAAAAATCGAGACCATTAACGAGAAAACGTGTCGAATATTTTAATACGCTCGCTTTACTAACACATCAATTTCGCCGCTTGTGTATAAAGTCCCTGGCGGCGCGGATTTCGGCTTCGAGGTTTCGAAATTGCAAAATAGAAGGATATTTCAATCGAGCCACTTTATCCTCCGTGGCGTATCGAACGAAATGAGATTTTTTCTGTCGTCACACCCTTAGCTCAAATTGCCGTTGTGTTATATATTTCAAAGGGTATAACAACAATAGGGATGTCCGTTCTAGTGCTTCGGATTGAGGGGTTGTCTGTTTCCAGGGATTACTTTCATTATTTTTACGTATATTATATAGAAACAACTTAATACTGATACATATTTTATAATTTATTTATATTTTTGACATTTACAGTAAGGTGCTGTTATTGATTAAGGTATTTTTTACTATGCTACTCGCAGTTTCAAATATTATTTAGATAGCAGAAAAGCAAACTTTTAGTATGCAAAACAGCTTAACGCCCGAGGACTCGTATACGAGTCTCAAGTGGCCGTGAATTCTGACATGAGGCCTGCGTCATGCGTTTTATTTTATTAAATAAATACTGAGATACTATTAAGTTTGCCTCTATATGATAATCAGAGATAATAATATACTATTTCTACGTTCTATCAAATAAGAAATAAATTATATTTTACTTCAACTTTTTGTAAAAAGAGTTGTCTTATTCAATTGCGACGCAATGCAATGAGACGTCACCTTTTTGGGGCACGTGAATTTTTTATATGAAATGTATGAACCATAATTATTTATTTCATTAAAAAATAATATATTGTGTTACACTTTTGAATAGAAATAAATTTTTGGAGCAAGCTAGGTTATCATAAAACCAATCCAATCAAAACAAATCATAAAATCACAATAGTGATAGTACATTAATTAAGAAAGTTTTTCATTCTGAAATTCTATATGTTATTGCAAAATTAAAAAGTAAAATCATTTCAATCAGGGCTTTTTTTGTCATGTAACGCGGTGGAACGGCGTTCCGGCACCTTTTTTACGGTTATTTTTATTTTTAAATAGCAATTGACAATCTGCGTAACATTTTATTTCCCTATTTTTACGTAAATATGGCGTTATTATTTTTATTTTGTTTATATTTTTATGTAAAAGTTTAACCTCAACTTTAAAAATGAATACAAATTTCGGTTACTTCTCTTAACAGAAACGACGATAGAAAATATGGAAATATTGGTATTATAAGAAGCTATGTAAAGTATGGATGCAAAATCTTGAAGTATAAGAAGCTACAATTTTTTTACAATATTACGATGAATGAGAATCAAATGAAGAAGATCTAAACCGTTTTTTTTAATAAATTTAGAATATAGAAATTTACTACATGGATATAGTACCTATTTGATAAGCAACACCTAGTCAACATCGTGACGATTTTTTAGCTTTCCATGAGAATACTATAAATATAATTATTGTTCGTTCATACTTCACCCTTTCGTTTTTTATTGCTTGCGTTAAACCTAATTATACTAGTTAAATATAATTTTTGAGAGGTAAATTAATTATTATACAAAGTAAACCAATTTGAGCTTCCTATGTTGGCAGCACTGTAAGTCAGACAGCTGTCAATAATCATGCGTGTTCAAAGTAGCAAATGCAGGTACGTTTTTTTAACTTTTTTCCAGGGTAGGAGGCAAAAGATGGTTAATCAGTAGTCGTTTTTTTACTAATACAATTTTATTCGTATTTATAGTAATTTGATAAATGACATGCATTTTTCTAGGTAAATTTAAGGGGGCGTTCCTGTTTAGAATCCACGTTAAAATTAATAAAATCGTTCAAATGAATGAGTCTAACTTCAAATTAGGCACATCTAAACCGAAATGTTGTCAATAAGACGGCGCAAAAATCAATTTATTTTTCTCAGAAGTCAAAAATCCACGTCAAAAGCAATAAAATCGTGCTGACGCCGTCGCAGTGGGAACGCTCTGTAATCTAGCGTTTACACTACAACTTTTATAATAATATTACAAATTCAATAAGGTACATATAAACTGAATTTTTACCAATAGGGGAGCGCAAAAAACAATTATCAGTTCTCAGAAGTAATGAAAAGCTATAAAATCATGCTGACGCCGTCGCAGTAGGAACGCTCTGTAATCTAGCGTTCACATAACAATCCTTATAAGAATATTACAAATTTAATGAGGAAGATATAAACCGAATTTTGACCAATAGGAGAGCGCAAAAAATCAATTATCCCTTCTCAGAAGTCAAAAATCCACGTCAAAAGCAATAAAATCGTGCCGACGCCGTCGCAGTAGGAACGCTCGTTACCGAGCGTCCCCACTGCAACGGCGCCGACACGATTTTATTGCTTTTGACGTGAATTTTTGACTTCTGAGAAGTGATAATTGTTTTTTGCGCCCTCCTATTGATCAAAATTCGGTTTGAATATACTTTTAACAATACTCTCATATCAATAAATTTAGAAATAAATAAATCTCTCATATAACTTTTGTTTAATTTTGTATGCGCTTTGTGGCATAGAAAAAGCTGCTTTAAATTGAATTTAAATGATATTTTAATTAAAATTTTTTTAGTAAAATGCTTGACACTTGACAAGAAGTTAGTTTTGACACCTTTTTTTGTTTTAAAAAAAGCCCTGGTTGCAGTATATGTACTAAATAAATTAGATAACACAGTAATCAAAGAACATCCAAAAACTATTATCCATCAACTTGCAAACATTTTTACCGGGTGGGTGTATTTTGAAACCCATTTGGAAAACCGTAATGATTCACAGATTAAAAATCCAGTAAGAAAAACTACAATTCGAATAAATTATGGCCGCTTAAGTTCATAATAAAATATTACTGCACTTAAAAGAATCTCTGAGGAATAAAATCATAAACGGATAAATACGTATTTTTCATTCCAAATATTTTGTGTATATTGAAACTGGTGGCAATGGATATAAACCAGTTATTTATAATTTAATAATATGTATGTCTTAACCGTTCTATAAATTTTTGTATAAACGATTTATGCAAAATATCCTTTTATAATATAATTTAATTTGCACTCACCAAATATTTCGGCGTCCTTTTTCTGCTTACAACTGTCACAAACACATTTATTTTCACCATTTCACTTATAACCCACAATATATCACTATTTATATTTATTTTTATTATTTACACTATTCACATTTTTATTTGCACTATTCACAAGATGAATTTCACAACTTCTGCACGTGTATACTGAATCTTTTCTCATTCCACGTGCAGAACAATCACGATATTTTCTTCTCACATATTTCACACACTTTTTATTTTTATTGGCTAATGGTTTTTCTGCTTATCCGAAAGCCTTACTAGTGGATAGATGTACTGGCACGGCAAAATGTGATAGCAAATAGTAAAATGTCTTCAGAATCGATAGATTTCACTGTATTCTGCATCCAAACTTTAGCCTTAATCAAAAGAAAATCTTTGAATTTTATTCTACCGTTACGGTTCAAATTTTGATAAACACTGAACGAATAAAACAATGCGCATTAAAATAAATAAAAAAACAACTTCTTTTGTTTATTTCATTGTATTACGAAATATTATGTAACTATCGACGACGCGATCAACAACTTATATATTTAGTATAGTCTTATATATTATAAGGCCGGTCGTTCTGTTTTTTTCCTGGCTGTTATAAAAAGTAGATATCATCCTGTAATCTCTTTTCTTAGTTGTCTTTCAAATTTGGATAAACGTTTTACATTTTCTGCCATGTTTTATCTGTAGGGGGGTCTTAATTTTATATTTTTGAGATTCTAACAGACTTGTTTTGTTTTTCATAAAAATAAATATTTTGCGAGTTAAACATTATTTTAAAAATTGTCAGCAATGCCATTTATCCAAATATGGGTATAGTACTTTCATCGCCGTGTTTACTAATTAATCTTCCTGCGTTTCCGTTGTATAATTTTAAATTACAAATATAACTGGTATCTGATTCATTGCAAACCATTCTATTCAGCATTCCATATTTGGTTGAGGACTGAATATTCGAATATAAGTCTACCTAACCATAGAAACACTCCCTCGTCCAAGGAAAGGTTTTGCTAGACTTGTAAACATTATTGTTTTGCCTAAAAAGTAATCAATAATTGGTTTCAACGTGACAGATCTGTACTATTTGAAATTGTTGCATTTTTAACCAAACGCAAAAAAACTTAAAATTTGTCTAAATCTATTTCTTGACATATTTTTTCAAAATATCATCGTCTCGATTATGGAATTTGTTAAGCTTATGAACTTTATTATTAAAATAAGTAAATAAACCACTTTTTCAGTTCACTTGCTGTCACATCCTTCCATTGTGCGTTTTTTCTATATTTTTGTATTTAATTTTTGATGATATAAATTTGTTCCGAAACTATTATTTCAAACAAACATCGCCAATAAATAAATTGGGCACTTCTTCAATGCTTTTATTATTATTGGGAAAAACTTGCTCCCTTACTTGTCGCTTGTTGGAACAAATTCACTCTAGTCTTCTGGGATAATATCACTATCACTGAATGAAAATAAATCATCACACACTGTCTATGTTCACGTACACTTAAATTAAAATCACTTTTGCACATATCACTATATTCACAATCACTGGGGGCGTTGAGTAACGCGTCTTAAAATTTTTCAAAAAGTTTTCTCTCCTCTTTCGTAAATTTTTGGGGTTTTTGAAAATATTTTTTTTTAATTAAAATCACAATTACATAAGATCACTGAGAAAAGAGCAATTTTCGCGATACGTTTCGGTCGATAGTACAGAAGAAACATTATATATTGCATTCCTTCGATTATAAAATGCATTTTTTTTTCTGTGTGGAATTCCTGAATTTGGGGTGCAATAAATCAATTTTCAAAAGGTATGTCACAATATATTTATACGAAAAATCACAAGGAAGCTACACATTGAATTTAATTGGTTTACAGGTTATAGTGAATTAACAAAAAAAAGATAATTGTTTGCCATTATTCTGCGAAATCGTCCGGCCATTAAGAAAAGTTCGTCAAAAATGCCCTGAGCCGTAAGTTGTTAAAACATTATAAATATTTTCTCGTCCCGGTTTTTCAAACGTAAATTAAGGGTGTCAGAATAAAAAAATCTGAGATTTCCCTCCAGGGAAATACCAGGAAGTACCCACTAGTTGTAACGCACTAACCTAACACCTGTCATATTGCAACCGTAAACTTATAATTGATTAATATTTTTTAATTTTTATCAAAGTGTTTCGTTTATAAAGTTTTACCCAGGAACATGCACATTATAGGCAAAGTTTATTGGTCTAAATAAATATTATTTTCTATTCACTGGAAATTTTGTATGCAAATTTTCAAAGGTGCTCAGCTTTGTTATGCGGAGCGTGTCACTTTAATAATTATTTAAATAATCGCGTTCTATATGATACGCTAGTTTGTAGCGTTCTTGAATATAACTACATTGTCTGTATTTTTTTATGTTAATTTATGTATTTTAGCAAGAAACATAAATATACAATTCATATCATTCTTGGCGTAGCGTTTACTTAATGAAATGTCGATAATACTGTGTTTAGAGTGCCCCAGAGAGTCACGCTCGCGTCCCTTATTCTTATCCGTTGCGGCTAAGATGTCAGCGCTTAAGAACTCTTCTTTTGTTTGAGCCATACAGTTTCTCAACAAGCTTGCCAAATCTAATGATGTTTTTAGCGATAGGTATGGAGAGCTGTAAAAAATTATCTGGGAATGTGCCAACCTATTTTTATTTTGACAATAATATAATTATTGTTTAGATAATGGCTATCATAACACATTAAGGAAACCTTTTAAATCATAAAGTTTAGTTTTAATTCTAGTGAAAAAAAAACGCTTTATTTTTTTTACTGCAATTTTATTTATTAAAATATTCTTTACTTAAAAAAATTGTCATTTTCTAATTACTTAATAATAATGGTATCCCTTGGGACAAGTTTTTATAAAATCACTCTGTTTATTATTATTTTTTATTTTAAATTCTTAAAAATGTAATAATCTGAAGGATAGAGATCAATAAAATATGGGGAATGAAGAACAATTCCCAAATATAATTTGTTCAATTTTTAAAAAGTAAAGCATATGTTTGTAATATATAAAAATATATTTTACATATAGCAATTGTCTTTAAGAACGAATGTATCACTTGTTAAACAAATCTTTATTTTTGAAGGTTTTAGAGTTGCGAAATGTAATAGTTTATATGATAAATGTCAATAAAACTTGAGGGACGAGTCAAAATTTCCAATAACAAATTGTTTAGTTTTGCAACAGTGATTAGTGAAATATGATGTTTGGCATTATCGTGGAGAAATTTCACTCTAGGTCTGTTTATCTACATCATATGTTGTATTGTTGATTTTAAATATATGTTACTAATTTCCCTACCATATGATTCTGCTATAATAGTGTTGCCCAATTTAAGAAACAATCGATAAATAGTTATTTTAGAATATCATCATACTGTCACCATAATGATTTTCTGATGCAAACTCGGTTTTAAATCTGATTTTCTGACTAGCCACAATCCTGATCATAACTGGTTACTGTAGAGTTTAGGATTTTGAGGTTATTATTTAATACAATTTAACACAGATAAATAATGTCAAATTGTATTATGTAGACTAAGTGCTGATTTAGTAGTTATTTTCTCTGGATAATCCGCGGTTTTTTTCGGTCTCGGTCTGGTTGTCTGTCGTCTCGAATCACTTCATGAAGGTGGAAAATGTTTTTTGGGATGGTGCCAATCTATTTTTATTTTTTTATTTTGGTTATGATATAATTATTGTTTGTACAATTCCTATCAACAAACATGAAATAAACCTAGCTCAGTTTTATAACAAAGATATTAAAAATATTTATTAACATTTTTTTTTATGAAATCTGCGATTTTAATGGAAAAACGTTTTATTTTTTACTGCAATTTTATTTATTAAAATATGCTATATTTACAGAAATTGTCTTTTACTAATGATTTAATAACAAATGTATCACTTGTTACACAAATCTTTATTTTTAGAGGTTGTGAAGTTGTGAATACTATCATACTGTCACCTTTGTCTTTTCTGATGCAAACTTCTTCGTATAATTGCATCGCTTAATTATTTGACCAACGAAATATGTTTACTTGAATAAGTGAAACTACACGGTGGATCGATTTCAAAGGTCGTTAATGCAAGGGGTAGATAAAATTAGGTTTTTTTCCGGATAGATGCATTGTCTATTGTATTCTTCAAGCACAATGTGTAGTGTTTCTGGTCATGCCGTGCTAACAGGAAGTTTGTTAGTTTAATTGTTGCAATTTGTCAAAACCCGTTGCTTTTTATTTTTCATAAGCTCGAAATTGTAATTTGAAAAAAAATATTTTTATATATTATATTATATTAAATTAATCTTTTACAAAATAATCTATTTTTCATCGCAGATGATTTTCTGTAGTTTTTGTGAAGTAAAAATGATTTCGTCTCATTGTTATTTTTATCTTGAAGTAAGTTCTTGCGGTACACAATTGTAGTTATTTTACCTTTTCTGTTTTTTGTTGATTAGCTGTTTCATGGGGCTCATTTTTAAGGTTAATATTGTCAGTATTAAATTTATCAAATCAACGTCTACAGTTCTCTGACTAACAGTACCCTCGCCAAATCTTAAATTAATATCTCTCATGTCCTGCGCCGCATTGTGCATAAGTTTGCACTCATACTTTCTGTTTCGACAAAATAATGCTTAAGAGCGCAAAATATAAAAAATAAAAAAACATTACATTTTATTTTAGAATAGATTTCTACTTATTATTTTTCAAAGTTAAAAAACACTCAAAAGTGTAACCCCGATATAAGCAATAAGTTAACCTTTTACTGTGTTACTATTTATTAATAAAAAATATTTTATTAAAATATAAATATTGTGACACGTTATTGAGTCTCTCTTTATTATTATCAAAGTTTCGTGTAGCTTAATCTTTTCAATTCAAAGCGGTTACACAAAACACTTAACCCTAATTTATTTTTATGTATATTGAACCATAAAAAATCACACGATACATTACTCAAAAGAATTAAAGTTATATAAAGAGGGAGCATATCCAAAACTCATCCCGGCGAGTGGCTTGCGTGATTTGTTCACGGGGGAAAATCCACCCTTACAAGTCCCCGGGGGGTTGTCGTAAGCTCTCAACATTTGAACCCAAGGAAAGTCAACACGGATTACAGGTAATAAAGCCAATATGTACGAAGACAATTTTTATATTTATATTATGTATGTGTTTTTTCTTTCACTACTTCCGCAAGAGTCGAGATTCATTACGTAACTCGGGGAGTTGTGTAAGTTAAGTTTACGTGTAGCGTTTTGGGTGCGGATCGTGTAACGCACGCCCGGCTTTATTGCGGTTAAGAAAATATCAGACAATTTATATGCATATCTTTAACTACGTTACCGTAAAGTTTAATAAACATTTATTATGTTCGTGTGTGTGGTGTGATATTTACGTTATATATGAAACGTCGTGTCGCTTATCTCGTGTGAAGCACGAATTTCCTGGGTCACCTTTGGGACGATGTGAATATCAATGTGATATTTGGATAATTTATTATTAACCCTTGAGATTCGTGGACTCTGAAGATACATTATAACCATAATTCAATGTTTTTGTACCGTAAATATATTTTGGGTGCTAGACAACTATTTTGAAATTTGAATTTGTTAATTACAAATATTGCATTCTTATAAATGATTTTGATTTAAATGATCTTGAATCTTGCAGCAGTTAATTAAAATCACGGAAGATTTTATCAAAAATATAGAAATAGATACGTGTTGTCGTCGTCACGTTATCTCTAATTGTCTCTTAGAATATCGGGTTGAATTCTAGGATCCGGACGTTGGATGACGTCCCTGATTCAAATCCAGAAATTCTCCGGTTATCTATTATTAAAAATCTATCCCGAAAATATTTTTTTTAAATAGGTCATTTCAGCGAAATTATATCAGAATATATTTTTACCAGGGAAAATATAATTTATCTAGCAGGTGCTATAAAAATTATATGATTTACATATGCGATATATTATATTGCAGTGAATTTGTATTTTTCAGTGAAATTATATATTCACTAGTGAAATTCAAATACATTTTCACTGGTAGATATATATTTCTACTATTTTATTTAATTGATTAGCGTCAGTCAAATAATACGCTGCTCTAAAATATCTAAAAAAAATCAATGTGACGAAACAATTATTTACTGTTCAAACCCAAACCTAACCTACACGAATTAAACAAACGCAACTTTCATTAGGTCAAATTTAAAATGCAAACTAACAACTGTACTTGGATATTACACTATGTTTTAAAAATATAATATCTATTCCGAAAATATTTTTTTAGATATGTCATTTCAGTAAGATCATATGGAAATACATTTTCACTGGTAGATATATATTTTTACTGGTAAAAATATAATTTGTCTAGAGGTGCTATTTAAATTATACGATTTCAATTTTTTCATATGTAGAAATATATACATTTACATACACTTGTTGCTCTAAAATGTCTATAAAACTCTATTTGACAGTTGCGATACGTCTATTTTCTGTTCTAACCCAAATCTAACCTAGGGAAAAATCTTAAACTACTTATAGTTTTTTTTAAGTTTCATTAGGTCAAGTCCAAATTATTTATCTTAAGGTAAAATAAGCAGGAGGAGTAAAGACAGATGTTGCATCTCGCACATTGCTTCATATTTTGTCTGCACTTCGATATAATGCTTTAAAATATTATAGCTATAATTACTGATATTTCTACAAAATTCTGCTATAAGAGGATTGGTTAAAGTAAATTAAAACCGAATTTTGATCAAAAGGAGAGCGCAAAAACAATTATCACTTCTTAGAAGTCAAAAATTCACGTCAAAAGCAATAAAATCGTGTCGGCGCCGTCGCAGTGGGGACGCTCGTTACCGAGCGTCCCCACTGCGACGGCGTCGGCACGGTTTTATTGCTTTTGACGTGGATTTTTGACTTCTGAGAAGGGATAATTGTTTTTTGCGCTCTCCTATTGGTCAAAATTGGGTTTAGATGTGCCTTATTTGAAATTAAGTATTTTATTAGTATTTACGTGGATTCACGAAACAGAGACGCTCCTCTCGAATTTGGCTATAAAAATACATGTCATTTATTGAAATACAAATGAAATCAAAGTATTAAAAAGCGACCACTGATTTTGCCCCGTAAAAAAATATAATGACGTACATGCATCTTTGAACACGCGTGATTATTGACAGTTGTCCGATTCTCACCTAATACAAGTCGTAATTTTATTGCTTTTGGCGCGGATTTTAAATTGAATTTGGCTTCAAAAATGTGCTAAAAACATATGGCCGATGCCATTGAAAATAGCAATAGTTTTTAAATACCATAAAAATACAATTATATAGTTAGAAACTTCTCTCGCACCCTCGGAAATACCTTCCCGCGCCCCAAGATAAAAACCACTGCTGTAGTAATATAAATATAAATAGTATTTTATACATATTTTTATCAGGCGCGTATTGTGAGATATTTTACCTTTCGCTCGCTCGCATGTTAAGTGAATGAGAACAACAGGGCATGCGTAACACATGCAATGTGGATTGGTTAAAGTAAATTAAAACCGAAATTTTATCAATAGGAGAGCGCAAAAAAATTTTCACTTCTCAGAAGGCAAAAATTCACGTCAAAAGAAGTGAAATGTTATTTTGATTATAAAACTGTCTACGATCGCTCAAATAACTCAATAAAATAACCAAGTTAAATCATCCGAGTAACCAAGGTATGACAATTCTTATAATTATAATCCATGACAAACTTTGTCAAAGGCCTTCTCAAAATTTGTATATACGACGTCTATTTCAATTTCCGCATTTAATGATTTTGTCACAGTTTCAGTAAAAGATTGATCTATAAAAACTTGCCGAAAGTAATAAAGACGTATTTATGAATCTTTCTTTTTACGAATAGGGGTGACTTTTGTGCATTTCCTAAGAAAAATAGATCAAAGGAGCTGCGAAACAGACTTTACAACCCTTCAAAATTAAATCGGGATCCAAATCAGGCACAGAAGAACGCCGTATTTAACTTCTCAAAGCCGTATTTAAAATCTGAGAGCATAGTTTCTAAGTACAATAAGAACAAAAATATTGGGCGAAACTGTCAGTAATTAATATAGTAAATATATATTTTTTTATACTAGTGAATTAAGCAAACGAGCGAAACTGTTTGGAATTTTACATATAAATTGATATTATCTTTGTCGTAAAAATATTGCCTTGGAGTATATTCACTACCATTTTATTTAAATAAGGTTATGCCTAATTTTTTTTATACATATGTATATGAAAGATATTTTCGTTTACATTTGAGATAAAATTGCGTTAAGCCACTTTCTAAAGTATGAAACTTTAAAATGTACATAAAAACGAACCAAAGTTTTTCGTACGCTTTCTGGGATACAGATGGTTCCAAATTGTTGTTTTTCCCATGCGGTCCATTTAACGTTTACCATTTAATTTTTTTATTAGGCATAAAATTATTTTTTATTACGCTTAATTCGCATGGATTGGTAATCGCTAATCATTTTATGGGTTACACTTTTCATCTTAGTAACGTTCAATTAACCTTGATCGAGTGTTACACGCGTGTTACGCCATCGAAAATGCGTCATTCTATTCAAGCACATCTAAATTTTTATCTACATCAAAACGATGATAAATGTCGCGAACATCCCGTCGCATGAAATAAGCCATTCGCTTTGTATGCAAAACGTGTAAACTGAAGAGACTGATCGGAGGCTTTTCCTTTTCCGAATCCCCTTAAGGAGAGGAAGGAGAGACGGCTCTTTACTAAAGAAAAAAACGTATATTTTTAATAAGATTTAGTTGGGCTGTGGGCTATAAAACAACTTTGGTCCGTGAGAGAAAGTTCTTTCGAGTTCAAAGACTACTACACGGTGGCCGACAATAAAAAGGTTTTATTCTCGACGGGCGACAGAAGAGTTAATCTTCTTAGTTAAACATTAATCTCAAGCGACACACTGAAAATTTACCTTTACGAAAAAACGGATACTTGTCTTCTTGTGAGTTAAGCGGATAAAATAAACTTTTACACTAATTTTTCACACACGTCTACATATTTAAATATATGGCAAAAAAATGTTTTAATGTGTTGAATTGTTTAACCTAATAATATTTTATATAAATAAAATAATAATAATAACGTACTTACATATAAAGTACGCCTTAAAAATGTGTGCTACAACACAAGAAGCTCGCTAAAAGATAACATAATATGCGACAAAAAAACTATGTAATCATATCCTTTATTAATTATACAAAACGTATTAATGAAATTTATAACGTTATTTAGACTTAGTTGTTTGATAATCGTAGTAATACTTTTACATATGATATTGTAAAATATGTACTAAAAAATTCATTAATAGGTAATTTAGACTAAAAACATTTATAGTATTTTTTTATGTGTAACATATTTAATTTTAAAATAGAATATTTTAAATAATTGTTATTCATACGAAGCTCATTTGATCGAAAGTTATAAAACACTTCACCATTCAACACATTTGAATACGTTTGCGATCACGTGGCGGATGATTTTTTTCACCGACGAATATTATATGAGGCGCTAAGGGGAAATGAAAAGCTCGACGAGCTTTCGTCTCTTGTGTGTGTGCGCGAACTTTGAAAGCCCTTTAGCGCTTTGCAGGCTCAACACTCTCTTGTGATTTTTTTCATAGCCAGGTTGGCCTCTGGGAGTTTATTAAATGCACTTTTCGTGTAGTGTCACCGAACAGGTAATGTGTAGCGAATATTTTGTTGGTTTTTTATCAACATTTCACGCTAAGGTAAATCGCAATAATATTGACTCCAGATAATATTGACTTTTGTGATTTTATCTGAAATTTCCCCTGTGCATTCGTGTTGTTGATCGGAAACTATATTTACCTACGCTGTCTGGGAATAGATTAAAATACATATGTATGCTATAATATTAGAGGAATGTAAAAAATACATAGAAACATTTTCAGTTTTAATATATAATATAATATTAAAATTATATACACACCTCAGAGGCTTGTTGTTTATATAACTATAATTAAATTACCTAATTATGGTATTATATAGGTTTGTAAAGCGTTCTGTTTTTTACCGATATTGCCCTTTTTAAGAGCGTCTAGGGAGAATTCAATGTGTGTCCTGAATTGGATATAATATATTATGTTATATGCTTATTTTTACATAATCATAAAATGTTAAGTACTACATAATATTTTTATGATGACGCAAATGTCTGTTTTTATTCATAAGTTATAGAGAAACGTTAGGTAGTTTTACTGTTATTTAATACACTAATTAGTTTTTTTTTTTAAATAAACTAATTTATTTATTTATTTTTTCAACAACATAATTGCAATTATTTAAAATAGAATATATTATAATAATCATGAAAAGTAATAACAACATTGTTACAATAACAGTATTATTTATAAATAAAAAGATTATATTTATACACCTGACCTGGCCAAAAACTCGATCGCTGGCACTATATATCGACATATTCACAATCAGTTTTGAGGCCAAATTTTAACTTTGCAGCCAAATAGACGCTGGAACAGCTTGTAATGGTTTTTAATATATATAAACTACCACATAAGAGAGAAATATTGGAGTTAAAATGGCAGATCATGAACTCGAAAACTCTTCATTGGCGTGTCGAGTAGTATAATTGTTGACTGTGATTATGTTGGAGTTTTCGAGATGCTCTCTGAACGAACCATGATGTCTCTCGTGTCGATGCATTCTGCTGCTATGACTCCAGCATCTTTTTTCTGCGTGTACAATGTTACCAAGTGTCTAGTGTAGACAGCTCTTAAAAGTAAATCGCAGATGAGCCAATTGCATCATTTTTTAGATACACAAAAAATGTGTTCATACCTTAAAAAAGAAATGATCCAGATGGTCATTCCAACGATTGGTAACCAAAGGGTAGAATAGCAATGTTATTATGCGTATGGTATAGCGCGCGTCCTTTCCCAGCAAAGAGTAGTATTTTATTTGTACATATAGGTGATTAACATCTCAAATCATATGTACAATATTTTAAATTATTAACACAATTATTTGGTAACAAGATCTCTCTTGTGTGGGCTTACTTTAAAGACATGATTTTCATTTCTTTTTTGTTCAAAATCATCGTTAAAATAATCTTTTAATTCTATCAAATTTTGCAGATCTTTGAAACCCTCACGACTGCATAATTTTCATGAAAATTGAAAATTAGCCTATTTTTTTGGCATTGTTAAAGAGATATGATGATGTTTAATATGAAGCATTTTCATTGCAATACTTTAGAGCGCCATTTCATTCTGAGTTTCCTATTAATGTCAAAATAAGTAAATGGATTTATTGGCTTATGTCTGTATGGCAAAGATTTTTTTGCGCTATCACTGCAATTAATTTATACTAAGAAGGATTTTAAGGACAATAAGCTAGTGATAAATTATTTATTACACAAAAATGGAATTTATTGCAAATGGCACAGATAATTCAACATACTTGAGTAATGCTTGTCGTTTTTACGTAGCAATAGATTCTACACATTTAAGCTTAAAAGTCTGAAAGGACTCTATAATTAATTCGCTTAAAATCCAGGAAGAGGAAAATCATTTATTTCCTTCCTTGATCATAAAAAGTAGGACATAAAAATCTCTCACATTTTTATGGAATATAAAAAATTAACGAAGCTATTCAGAAAAAAAGTTTATTTTTTTTGACAAGTACATAAAAAACAGGTTTCTTTTAAAAACCAAAACTATTGGTAGTCATCGTTACCAATACATTTCTGATCATTTATAAAAATTTCCCAAATGTTAAAAAAACATCTATATAAAAAGTTTTTTAATGCTTTAATAAAATCATATAATTTAAATGGCAGTCCTAGTTATCAATACATTCACTCAAATGATCTCAAATGTAATGGCTTTAAATCTTCAATAGATCAAAAACTATTTTTAAAAACATTTTTTATGTATCCTTAAAGAAAATGTGACATGGTCTCAAATCTAGTGGCCTTCTTAAAGAGCCATCGTTTAGGGAACATTTTCCTCAACATTGCGAGCAAACATCTTGCTGTTTGAGCTTTTGCCCCATCCTGTTAAACCACACATGTTTTGTATCCACATCATCCATCAAAACCCTCTTTAAGCTCCCTCTTGATATTTCTAGTTTCATGGCATGCTTTTGAGCGAAACGCCTTTGCCATTGCTGAATAGATGCTTTTTCTAAATCAATTTTTTTTTAATTTTAACAATGCCTCTGACAATTGCTAGGTAATTTCATTTTTATATATTTATTTAAATTTTTTCACTAAAATTATAAATACAGCTTATATTCAAGTTTTTATAATACGCTTGAACATCAAAGCTCATATATTCACTGGTTTAAACTTTCTCTTGATATTCCTTGTGCCATGGCATGCTAATAAGCGAAACGCCTTTTCCATTACTGAATAATTGCTATCACTGTGCTCACAATACGCTTGAACAACAAAGCTCATATATTCATTGAGTACCGTAACCTACAAAATTAAATCAACCTACTTTACATATATACTCTCAAAACAGTGCTCTTTTGTAATATTAGACATCTTTATGTCCTGCCTCGTCTTTTAATTTATATTCACTACTTGACAGTCCTAAACTCGCATATAATGAAGCTTATTTCGATTTGAACGGATCGTTACAAAAAACACAAAAATACTAACAAATTAAATTTCTCAACAGATATCAGATAGCAAACTTTAAGATAAAGTTTAATTGCAGCAATTTGTTTATTTTGATAATATATTTAAAAAATTAAATGAGAGATTTAATTCCACAACTAATCATAAGATTTTGGGTAGTTGCTGTCATTGCCATTAATGCATATTTTTTCTAATATAACTTTAGTGTCACACTTTACTTCTAACTTTTATATACCTAAGAGTTAAACTCTAAACTTGTATCCAACGGAATCAATACAGACGATTTACTTGAAGTGCATAAAAGCAGCCGCTTCCACTTTTATAGTCAGATCTGGTTTTGCCAAGCAGGCATTTAAAATCGCAAATCTTTGATTTCGTGAAGCACGTATCTTAATCATAATATACATTTGTACAGACAAAATTTAAATTGTTTTATATTTATATTTAATGAATAAACTTTTAGAATTTACCATAAATAAATGGCAAGTGACGGTGCCGGAAAATATTTTCAACCATTGCTTTGAAGGAAAATTCATCATCAAAGCATTTCGATATTTTTTTATCAAAGTGACATTATACAGTATTGATAAAATGCAAAAAGAGAAATATATTCACGGTGATCGAGTTATATATCCATCACTGAAAACAGTATCGCTATAAACTGGCATTTAAACGTCGCTCGAGGGGCGTTCTAACAGTTCAGCGGTGAAATCATTTTAGTTGTTTATTTGTTTTCGATGCAATCCGGTCGGCAAAATGGCTCGGTGTGCAATTCAAAGCTTTTTCCAACAAACTTTGATGTTTACTGAGCATGCGAACGAAATTGTATTTCGCAATAGTATATCGACGACCATCGAATACCTATTGAAAAGTAATAAAATTATATTTTCCAAGCTTCAAACTTTGGTAGAAAACGAGAACGAGAATATTTCGAACTTCCGACGTTTTTAAAACTTGTTCAGTTAAATTATTTTCCAAGATTTTGAGTTTGAGATATTATAAATATTATATGAAACTTTTTAATTTGTAATTTGAGACATAGTTAAACACAGTAGCGCAGAATTAATCAATGTTTTATTCATCTAACGGGTCTTATGAAAGTAATATAATAATCAAATTAAAAATCTAAGAATCAGTGACATCTATATTATTAATTATATAATGTGTAGTTTAATTTATAAGTGCCGCTACCGGTATTTGAACCCGCAACTTCAAAGTTACTAGTCTGAGACGTTTCGAACTGCGCTATTCCCTCATTTTCCATTTTTTATAAATGTATTTTAAATTCAGTAAATATTAAAATTAAATTTATAATATAATTAATATATATTAATATAATATAAACCCTCGTTTCCACTGAGTTTACTACTGCCCCTGGCGCAAGCCGTCGTGATTGTTAATTCGTACTACAATATTACAGTTAATTAAGTACACATCAAAATCTGTTGATGAAATTGCAAAATTTACATTTAATGTTAATAATTTGCAACTCCATCAAACACAATATACATATAACAAATTTCATTTCAAATTACGAAAATGGTTCAGAAAATTTAAAAACATAAATCATACGAAAAATATATTGTATCTAAATAAATCATGTATTTATCGCGTTATATGCGAATCTGATTTTGATAGATAAATATTATTATGTTTAAGTGTCTTTGCGAACTGTGTGAGACGGTGCGTTGTCGTAGTGAAGCAGCAGATTTTTTTTTAAATCATGTTTGAAGCGGGTTTTTACATACATGCTATTAAAATTAAATTGTGGTGTGCGTTTCTTAAATTTTAAAAACTTTCAATCTAGTCCTGTGTTTACAAGGATAATTCAATAATAATTCTTAATAAGTTTCTAAAAGTCATAATATTTTTTTATTATCTTTATCTTTAAAACCAGTAGTGTTTCCAAAAAAAGTTCGTTAAAATAAATAACGACCTGCGCCACAATTTTATTTAATCCATGAGATTTTTGTATTGCTTTGTAAAAATTGTTGCCGTAGCTTAGGTTAATCTACAAATTATAAGGTTTGATCCAAAAAAGCGTAAAGCAATTTGCATTAAATTTTAAATATGCTTCTTAAATTCGCATATAATCTCAATGTATGACTAATATCATATCTAAGCGCAATTGAGTGCAAAATTCAATTTAAATAAAACCTTTTCCATTCCATTCTGATGATATTTCTGACGAATAATGTGCTACGAACGTCTAGGAAACTTTACCGTTCGCTCTCTCGCTTTACAACACTGTTGACGTGACATTCTGCAAATGAATTCATGGTAAGTATAAGTAAAATATTTATAGGTATAATATGTGTGTATTAAACAACAAACTCTCCAGGAAACGGAGAATATATTATTGCTATATTGCGAGAGCTCGTTAATACTAAGTAATTCGAAACGCGCTTAACTCGAATGTAAATGCTTATGATTCTCCGCATATCTATAATGACGTTAGCAACACATTATTTAGTACATATGGTATGTAGCTAGACATTATATAATTATTAATTAAAAATAATTTTTTAATCACACTTTGTATAATTTATTTACATTTTTTAAATAAAGGTCATTTTGTTTTGCTCCGATCTCCGATCGTCACGTGCTTCAGCGTGCCAAATTCATTTGTTTGGAAAGGCAAAAATACTGTTTTTCCTACAGTAAAATATATGTCTCTACATTAGCAATATTTCATAAATTTGGTAATTCCAGTTAGAGTTATTTTATCACTCAATACTTAAACTCTTTTTAATCATCAAAGTGTGTAAATGTATTTTTATAATTTTCTTTATACAATATTTGAGCGCTTATATGAAATAACTTGCCAAAAAATAATTTTGTGTCACTCTGTATTACGCTTATACGTATTCCTTAGGGTACTTTACATACACGCCATAAATAAGTCACTTTCTTGTATTTTTTATTCATAATTTTCATAATATAATTTTGAGCTCTCGTCAAAAATACATAGTACATATACTTTAACGTAATATTACTTTATATAATATTATCAAAGTGTCAACACAATACTGTGCCCAAATTAATTATTAATTACCTAAGTAACTTTGCCTAAGCTCCTTTGATATTTCCAATAAGTTTACGTTTAAAGAGAACAACGTTTTTGCTAAATAATAAATAATTATTTACAAGCCTTTAAAATAATCAGTTTAATTTATTAAATACATATTTTTATGAAACGTATGTTTTATGGTTGATTAGAAAAAGAGAAAAAAATAAATAGCTGTCCATTATCATCTCCTTACCCCTCCCTTTATGTTTATCTTGAATCCCAAATAAACAAACTGCATCGTGATGGATCGTTGTTGTTTTTTGTCTATCGTTTGTTGAGTGTTAATTACATAATATAGTATGCATGAACGTATATAATATACATATATACAAGACCATAAAAAGAAAAATATATTATTCGATTATGTAGGAGAAAATGTGTATACTTGGGCTTGTTTGCTTTACTCACATGGCGACATTTGCCCGACTTAACTAATTTGCTCTTGCTAAAATAGATTACCTTTCTTGTTTTTGCACAAGTGTGTATGACTTTTTGGTAAACATCCACATAGGTTAAATTAATAGTTTGTATTACCCTTGATTTGTTTAACTCTACTTATCAATTTGTATTTATTTATAACTATAGTTTTGGAATCAAAAAAGATCACTCTCGACTTTTTTAAGCACAAAAAAATAGTATTTTTAGTACCAGCTAATAACTCATTGAGTTCAGTTTTAACATTTATTTTCAACCACAATTGATAAATGAGTTTATTTATTTAATTATTTGCACAAAAATAAATAATTTTGTTAAAAACTTGTTCAATATTTATTTAGTCATACTTTTATTTTCACTTAAATTAGCATTTTAAACTATTTTATTTAAATAGTACAACTTAAATCGTCTTAAGGTAATATAAAATAATAATATATATATAAATTAATAAAAGCAGATGCTTTCTAGAAATAAGCTCGCAATTAAATTTTTTAGTTTCAGATACACTTTGAGCTTTTATTTTATATTTTTTAAATCACGGTAGCGGATTTTTTATAAATAAAAATTCGAATGCCGCTGTCGGGGCTCGAACCCGCAACCTCAGAGTTACTAGTCTGAGACGTAAAGGACTACGCTACTTCGTCCTTATGCCATTTATAAACAGAAAAACAGCAATGTACAAAGAGTTGATCTTTGCAGTACTATTTGGAACATTGCAATTGAAATGGTAGAACATAGCTATTATTTTTTTATTAAAATTGAATAGTAATACTTCCTTCTTAAAATCTATTTTTATGTAATACATATGTATATAATAAATATATATATATATATATATATATATATATATATATATATATATATATATATATATATATATATATATATATATATATATATATATATATATATATATATATATATATATATATATATATATATATATATATATATATATATATATATATATATATATATATATATATATATATATATATATATATATATATATATATATATATATATATATATATATATACGTATATTATAAATCCTTCTTGAAATATATTTTTATGTAATACATATATAAATATTGATTTTGAGATTTTTTTACCACGCTTAAATTTGCTAGTAAAATTACTATTTTTATTAAGCTGTAATTCATTACAATTTTGTTTATTTCAGAACGTAATACAAAATAACTAATACAGTGAAATACATACTTTATTGTAGAACTCAAGTCACTGGTTAATAACCAATTGTAGTAACAAAGAAATATTTAAAAACAGATAAGATTAAAAATACTTAAAGATGTATTAAGTAAAAATACAAAAACATAAAAATATATATGTATAAAATGAATATTTAATAGAAACATAATAAACTCATTAAATTTACTAAAAATAGCAAGACGTGCTAGGACGTTTTTTGTCTATACTTAAATTTAGGTTAGTTTTCTCTTAATCTTTTTTAATGTATATTTTGGTATATTTATATAAATATTATTTTAATAAATAATAAAAAAATGTTTTACTACCGGTTTATATTCCAAATTAGGCAAAAGTGTATTATTAAAATTCTGATTAGATTTTATTTTTTATTAAAAATTGGTATTAGGGCCGCAATAGCAGCAAGCGCTCTAGACCTATTTTTTATTATTAGTAGATTTAAATTTTGAATATATCTTATAAAAAACATTTACCTGTAAATAATTAGATTATAGTTATTTTAAATCATAGTGTCTTTCTTTGACTATATAAGTCGCTTCTCTACATTTCAGTAGAGTAGCATAATTTTACAAAAAAATATTTTTAATTAACTATAAATGATAAAGTACAGTCTTTTATTTACTTTTTATAAAAGAAATAGATGTTCTTAATCTCACGAATAAATAGTCTAAATAATAATTAAAATATAGTTGTACCTAATCGTGCATAGTTAAAATAGTTTATAATTGATCAAATATGTGTCGCAATTTTTTAGACTATGATTTCAGTCTGATTATTTTGTTTTAAATGTTATACTTTTTTTAATCACATTTCTTGTTGGTTTTATTATATTAGAGTTACTTTTAATTAAAATCAGTACTGTAAGTGTGGTTTGTAATCATTATATCTGCTATATTACAACAGAAGATTAAAAAAAATTTAATCAATCTGTGAGTAATTTTCCTATATCCATCAAAGGCAGTGCTGTTAGTTCTGATTCAACCGCATGTTTTGAATTTACATAGTTTCAAAACTGTTTCAGATTACTGATTATGGATTATTAATTAGCTAAAATATTATTAAAATAATGCGTTATGTTTGCAAATTAAATTTAGTAGAAGCCATAAAATAATAATACAATATTTTTGCTCGATGTGCTTTTTCAAAGAATAGTTATTAAAACATTTTCTAGGAAAACCATTTTGAATATATAATATTCTACCTTTCAGTCGAACATTCTCAGAATCATATACAAAGGCATTTCACAAAAATATCAAAAATACACAAATATATATAGAAATGTTTTTTTTTTCAAAGTAAACAGTTCGGTAGGTAGGAAAAAATATAATAAACTATTGATATTTTTATTAAATCAATATCAGTATTAAACTACTGTTAAATTAGCTTAAATAGCAAATAAAAGTCATCTACAATGTTTCAACGTTTTCTGAAACACTTATTTCTATATATGTAAATTAATTGTAGTCATAAATACAAGCCTCAAAATGGCCTTAATCATTTGACTTGTTATACTTTTATATATATATTTTTTAATATTAGTTCTTTTAAGTGACCATAATATTCGTTAATTTTATTTGTGTATTGAATATTTTTTTTTAAATTAATTTGAACCAAAGTTAACAATGATTCAACTAAATTTCCATCCATCATTTGTAATTTGGAGCCGCAGCATTGCGGTTTCACACATAATCCGTGCGATTGACCAAACGTAACACGGCAAACATTTAACCTCGAGGGGTTAACGTTATTACGGGGCGTAGTCGCCCGTAAAATGTACGGCAAATCCCCCTTTCCCCTGCTGTCTACACTGTGGTGACCAACAACGAATCATAGGTTAGTTGGTACCCCTAAAACTTCTCCTGATCTATATTTCTTGCTTAGTCAACGAGAAAACGCAATTCTGGGCCTTGATTACTTCGCTATGTTTACATCGGATTTGGGAACGTAAATGATATCGACTTATTTGATTTTTTTCAAACAAAAAAACTCATAAGTGTCTTTTTGATAGAAGACACTTTTGTGAGTGATTGATGCTCATGATCATTTATACTGATCCTTTAAGAAAGCTTAGAAAAATGCGAGAAAAATCAAATTGAGAACCACCTGTCATTTTGTTAATCTCCGCATTAATACACCACTTAGTGAAAGCTTAATTTATAATCCAACTATTTATGGGTGACCGTCCGATAATTACAAAATATATTTTTTTTCTGGACATGTGTCTCTTATAAAAAACAAATATTTGCTTTAGCTTTTAAGAATCTGCGAAATTCTTGGGTGTTTCAAAATGCTGATTGTAATATTCAAGTTTATTTCCAACTAACTTAATAATATAATTAAATTTCTCATTATTAATTTTTTTATTTGATTCGATTAAACAATAAAATTTTGCCAGCGTTGTATTAAAATTAGTGTTTTTTAGTATTTCCATTTATTTTTTGTTAAAGTTATATTCTTACTAGTTACGTCCAAATACATTTTCACCAGTAGATATATATTTTAATATGCAAAAACATTATTAAACTGATATGAAACTCAATTTGACTGTTCATTTGCTGTTCTAACCCAAACCTAACATAATGAAGGTTATAAAACTAATTATATATATAGAACTTTTGTCAGATTAAGTCCAAAATACAAACTAAGCTAACTTATCTCTACACTTTAATAGTAAAGTATATTTTAAATATATGATAGCTATTCTTAGCAATATTATTACAAACTTTTTATATAAAAGAATTGGTTAAAGTATATTCAAACAGAATTTTGGTCAATAGGAGGGCGCAAAAACAATTATCACTTCTCAGAAGTCAAAAATTCACGTCAAAAGCAATAAAATCGTGTCAGCGCCGTCGCAGTGGGAACGCTCGGTAACGAGCGTTCCCACTGCGTCGGCGATGGCACGATTTTATTGCTTTTGACGTGAATTTTTGACTTCTGAGAAGGGATAATTGTATTTTGCGCTCTCCTATTGGTCAAAATTCGGTTTAGATGTTCCTCATTTAATTTTTTAAATTATAATAAAAATCTTAATATGAACTCTCGATAACCGAGCGTTTCCACTGCGACGGCATAATTTTATTGCTTTTGACTTCTGAACATAGATAATTGTTTTTTGCGCTCTCCTATTGGTCAAAATTGAGCTTAGATGTGCTTTATTTGAATTTTATTTAATAATATTTACGTGAAGGGACGCTCCTCTCAAAATTGGCTTTAAAAATGCATGTCATTTATTGAAATACAGATGAAATCGAAATATTAAAAAACGACCACTGACTATATACTAAAATTTTTACTTAAAATGACGTACATGTATCTGACACTTTAAACTCGCGTGATTATTGACAGTTGTCCGATTCTCACCTAATACAAGTTGTTATTTTATTATTTTTGGCGCGGATACTAAATTAATTTGGCCTGAAAAATGTGCTCATCTCAAGAAGTTTCTCGATATACTGTCACAGAAACAATGGTAGATTTAGGTACAGATTTATAAAATGGGCAACCAAACTTTCCTAATGGGTTTCAAACAAAAACATATGGCTGATGCCAGTGAAAATAACAACGGTTTTTAAATACCATAAGAATACAAGTATATAGTTAGAAACCTTCCCGCGCCCCAAGTTAAAAACCGCTGCTGTAGTAATATAAATATAAATAGTATTTTATACATATTTTTATCAGGCGCGTATTGTAAGATACTTTACCTTTCGCTCGCTCGCGTGTTAAGTGACGAGAATGAGTGAGAACAACAGGGCATTCGGAACGCATGTAACGTACGCCTTTATCTCTCGCTCACTCTCGTTACTTAGCACGAGAGCGAGCGAAAGGGAATGTATCTCACCATACGCGCCTGATTTTTATACTTATATGTTTTTTTCTATTTTAAATTTAAATGTTTTTTTTAATATTTTACTAGTAAATATATGTGTATCTATTACTATAAAAATAAAATACATTTAGCTATGTGTATGGCATTAATATGCAATATTATTTAATAATTCATTTTTATTTACGGATAATCGTGTTTCTTGTAATAATACCAGAGGTACTTAAATCAGTTTAATTTTTGCAAATGGGCACAAATGGCATAAATTTAGAAAATAACTTTAATTTTACTCCCGCTTGTGTTCTATTGTAGATCAATAAAATGACATATCTTTCAAGGTCGTAAAATGATGCAGTGTAAATATATATATTTTATCGCTTATACTTTTAAATATACAATTATAATTGTATTATAGTTAAATATAAAAGCAACGATTTTAACCACCATTCCTAATCCCTCCCATCACTTTTGAGTGGCGAGAATTTTTAGATCTTTAGGCGTAACGCAACTCATTGTCTGCTATTGTTAGGGTGTCGTAAATATGCTAAATCACTAAAATAACAATAATGGAATAATTCCAAATAACAACACGGCAAATGGGCTTTTGCCCCGGGTGTTAGATTTTACGACTCGCCCCCATTTGATGATCGGCAAATTTTATATCTCTCGCGATTTATTCCCCGAAAACTTTACGATCGCCTCTCTGAGCAAAAAAAGACACGAAACGTAAAAATAACGGCCCTCGTTAAACTAAATATGCTATTTAATGCTAAGTGGCTTGGGCAGTATGTTTTAGCGAATAGCTAAATTAATCCATACCACAATAATTCGCAAGCTATTTACATTCAGAGTTGCTGTCCCGAATCTAATCTAGACACATTAATTGATTTGTGTGTTATTTATGTACGATGCTGTGCTGATATATATCGATGTTTTAAGTTGGTGAAAATAATACTGAGAAATGAAATAAAATTATTCTAATAATTAAACGGTTCATTAAGACTGCAGCAAAAATTAGGCAAAAGGGTAAAGATTATAATATATATTTTAAAAAAATTAGTAATAATATATTCTTTAATAAAAAAAATCATTTAAGTATAATATAATAAATTATAAATAATATAATAAAAAGTACAGTAATTTCAATCAAAGGTTTGTCTATCTCTCTATTTTAGTCAGTAGATTCAATTAGGAGTACTTGTAATTGATTTTAAATGAAATTTATCAGTAAAGTAAGAGTTATTTTATTTAAATTTTATGGCATATTATCATAAGAGATTTTGCAATGTAAGCGAAGACGTCTGAAACGGATATTGCTTTTTGGAATATCATGTATTCTAAGTGGAATGCCGTGGAAAAAAAGGGATGTCTAAGCGTCGAAAAACGCGCCCGTCAGCTTTAAACCTAATATGTCAATGCTAAACGAGAAGAAGACCTCTCTCTTCCAGCAAGTTCAAAGCTCTAAGTAAATATAGGACATGGTTGTTTTTAACGTCGTCGTCCATCATTAATATGGATGAAGATGTAATCTTTCGGAGACTGAGGTTAAGCATAAAAGTACGTAGGGTTTAAGGTTGTTTATATAATATACATGAGATGAATTCCAACAAAGTTTTATATGAGAAAAAAATAATAATCAAATGTGTTTTGTATGAAAAGTAGAACGAGAGTTATCGACATGTGGATGGAAAAGGTTACAAGATTTATGAGCGCTCTGTGCTGTTGTAGTTTGATGTATAGTTACTTTTATATGCTGGCTAAATTTAAACATTGTATATTGAATGTGTTGTTTGATGTGAAGTGAAATATGTATTAAAGTTTGGTAATGAACTAAGCTATCATTAAATATGTGTTTGTTTTCAAGCTAGTTAAAAAAGGATCAATATTTTATTAAAAAAAATATAATTAAAAAATAACTCTCTAGTTGTTATTGTGCTTAAAATCTTTACTTTATCCCATAAGTGTGATAAAATATTATATTTAATTACCTAAACATAATTGTCTACTTTACAGGGAGGACAAAAACTATCTGGTTCATTGAAATCAAGTGATATAATAGTAAGCTTTTATAAATTTATCTAATTCTCTTCTGTATTCTGTTATTTTCACAGGAAAAATCTTAGTTAATGTTAGATTTTTTAATGTTGCTTTCAGTGATAATGAATTTGTCTAATTTTCTTGTGACGCTTTTTTATGATTACATGCTTTTTTGATGTGTGATATTTTCATCGCATATATAAAGCAAAATGTATGTTTTTTGTTTTAAAAAAAGAAAATCGTTGTTGTTTCTCTAATTCCTATTTACTCAGGTATTTTTTTCTTAATTATACAAATTTTGCAACAAAAAAATTAATACGATTAATATTATAGTTGTTCGTATTTTATGTTTTACATCTTTTGCTATTTTATTGAGTTATTAATTTGTATTGTCTTGTCAGTATTTATTTGTTTTTTTTAGCTATTAATTAAAACTTTTAGTAGTTAGATAAATTATCAGTTAATGAACAACATACTATTTAATTAATGGTATGTTTTTGTAGTTATATTTTGACTGTATGTTTATATTTTAACAGAGAATATTTCTGCTATCTAAAAATCGACAGAAAATATTTGTATACTAATAATAACAATATTTACGATTTGTTGAGTTTTTTCTCTCGCAGTTCCGCCAAGAAAAATTTTCGGCAATCTTATGTGAATAATTTAAATAATTTATTTTTGCACAAAATAAATAAAAAAATTTCAAAATCTTCTGAATGATTCTTCAAAATGATTCTTTTCAAAAATTGCTTTCACAAATCATAATTTCTTTAGATATATACTACAATAATTTTGTAGATTTCTTTAAGCAAAAATGTGCTTAAGAAAAAATATTCAGTTTTGTTGCTATGGGATTTTCCTTTATTGTTATGATTTTAATGTTTTTAAATAATAGTTACTCTGAATCAAGATAGAATTAATATTTTAAATAATTATAATTCATGAATTAAAACTACAGCAGTTATCATGTTCTTAAAAACCGTTATCTCCCGTATTTTTTTATTATTATTTTTACTATTTTCTATATATTTTTTTTTTAATTACGAATTAATAATAAAGTGGATTTTATTAATTTAATTTTTATGTTTATTTATAAATGTTTTTTTAATTATTTGCTGAATTTTGATTTGTAATATTATTTAAATACAAGCCATTTTGAAACAATATGACCAATGAACTTAAACAATATATTTACAAGGCGTATTAGAATTAATATTCAACTTTAAATTTGAAATTTAATATCATTAACATTTTAATATAAAAATTATTAATAAAAAAAATTATTATTAAATTTAAAATTTACTAATTTATTGATTAATAAATGATTATTTTCTACAAACCGTAAAATTATTGGAGCTATGTATTTTATTATTGGAATTTGATCTGGATTGGTAGGATCAAATCTAAGATTTTTAAGTAGCCGTACATGTACGGCGGTCGATATTTACCTATTTTCAGGTACCCCAGATAGTTATATATCCACATATATAACTAAAGAAATAAAAAAAAACATTATATTCATATAATATTTTTTTTATAAATTAAATAATACATAACAAAAATTATGTTATATTAATTTTATATGAAAAATATTAAAAACCTTTAAATTGATTTTTACAAAAACCAAAAATTTGAAAAATAAATTAACGCAATTTAATATTAGAAAAACGTTGAAATAAATTATTAAAACTCACTAATACAAAAACGTGGTAAAATCAATCAAAGCAATTAAACGTTGAGAAATACTGTTTTTTTCTATATTTCACTATAAATACAATACAAATATAAATAAATAAATAGCAACAGAAATAATTATGGAAAAATAATTGATTCCTGGTAAATAAAAACACACAACTTGAAAAAACTAGTCTTTACAACAAATTCTGATAATGATATAAATAAGATAATAAAAGTAAGATTTGAATTAAAATAAAAATAAAATTTGTATTGCTGCAAAAAATAATCAATAACTAAAATTAGATATTTACTAACATTTTATCAAAAATATAATGTTTTTTTAATCAAAAACAAACTTCATAACAGAAATATTTTAATTAAAAAAACAATACTTTTTTGTAAGCTTACTGTATTATATTTATAGTATTTTTTTAATGACGTATTTATATAGGACTTTCGAATTTTATTTATTAACAATCGATATTATATGTATGTGAGTATTTTTATTACAGAATTTAAAAACTACCAAAATAATAACAGCTGGCTTAATATCGACTGACGACTATTAAAAATTAGCTCATATATATGTTGTATATATATTATTATTTTTTTAATTTAATTCCTTGTTTCTCTTTCCCTTTTTTTCATCCCTAAAAAAAGTATGTTTGTATGTAAAATTATGGCTTCGTATATTTATTATATTTTCTATGCATTAGAGAAATCTAAGATCGAAGACAAATATTGTTTTAGCGACTCTCCCAAGAAATCGAGGACAAATGGTCACTTAGTTAAAAATACAGTGCTCTAATAAAACATAAGTACATTAAACTTATTTTAGAAAAGAGTCGATTAATGTATAAATTTGATTGTTCACATTAGTTTTTTTATGAGTGACGATTAAAAAAATATTGAATAATATTTTTGCATTGAATTTTTACGACAATATGTTTTTTACTCAAAAAATTACATTTATGTACGTGATTATAATATTATTCTAAGCATTGAACACATTTTAAACTTATTTAAATATTAGTTACAGATTATTTTTGTAAAAAAAAAAATTAAATATTGCTTGCCGATAACTTTGCAAATAAAATAGTCACCGGAAAAATCTGGCAACAGATTATTGTTAGTAAGTACAATTTACAACAGCAGGATGATCCGCTGAGGTCTCGTTAAAATGACCTTAGCGTTAATTGCGTAGCTGGGTGGACCCTCCCTCAATATTTTGTATTAGCTTATTGTTTGACACATTCATATTTATTTATGTAACTATGGATATTTAAATATTGTTTTTATTTTTGTTAGAATTCAACACGGTACTCACCTTTGGTAGATATGAAAGGTTGCATATATTTTTCTCTCTGTCTGTCACATTCCTTGCCAATGTTTCGACCTTAGATTTTGGGTTTCGTCATTTTAGGAGTAGTTTTGATCCTATCTCTGCCAAAAGAGATTTTCTTTGTGTCGTTTTTGACTTGATTCTGTCATTTGTTTATATATTTTTTTCGTTGCTAAGAGGAAAAAATGTATATTTACTCTTTTGTATGTGTATATTTTCATGTATTTTATTAAAATTGAATCTTGCTTGTTTTAAAACCGATAATTTTAATTTCTATCGAAATTTCTTATCTATTATTTCTTACATTTGACTTATGTTAAGGTTTTGTTTTATATTATGTTGTGGTCTTCAACAAAGTTATAGTTTGCTTATGAATGTTTGTTTTTTTAATATTTTATACGACAGAAAATTTTACTATTCACATAAATCACATAATACAAATTATTTACTTGTGCTAAAAGAAAGCTAAGAACATACTGAAAAAACAACATTTAATTTTTCATATGTGTAAATTAGCTAGTTTATTATTTTTGCAAATAATGTTATAAAATGTAACATTAGCGAAATAATGGCATATAGTTATTTATCGATGCTGATAAAAAATATATTATATACATCGCTAAATTATTTATAATTATATATAATTATATATATTTTTATATGTTAAGAGTTTTTTTCAAAGATTCATATGTACGATTTTTACTAGTCTTTTTTTGAGTTAATTTCTGAATCTGTGATTGTTTTTTCTTAAATATTTTATAGGACAGAAATTTCACTATTCAAATAAATCACATAATACAATAATTACCTGTGCTAGAAGGAAGTTAAAAATATACTAAAAAAACAACACATCTACATATGTATATATCAGCTAATTTATTATTTTTGATAAAAAATGTTATAAAAATATACGTATTAGCAAAATAGTAACATATATTTATTTACCGATGCTTTAAAAAATAAATTATATACAACAGTATATTATTAATAATTATGCATTTGTAAAAAAATATCGAACAATTTTCACTTGAAAAATATGTTTTTGTAATGCAAAAAAAAATCGTTTAAAATTAATTATTTTTGCCTAATATTAAATTACAAAATATATCTAAGAAAAATGGTATTTAATTACAAAAAACGACAATTAAAAAAATACTGATGAAATAAATACGTAATTTTACATATACATAATCTTTTTTATTATTATTGATGTACATAAGTATAATTATTAGTGCAGATTTTATGTATCTAATGATAAAATAAAAATAGGTGTTTATTTTAATATAAAGAACTTACGTTACGCTAGATGTTTATTATGTTTTAGCGATATATTTTCTATAATCGATAGATATAATACTGTTTTATTTTTAATTTCAGAGACACAGCATCCACGGCATGATGGAAGAAGAGAACGTGGTAAGACCTCATCAAGAGATGGCACAACTGTCTCTAGACGAAAAAAAGTTTCTTTTGGCCGTGGAGAGAGGAGACGTCGCTTCAACGAGACGGTACTATTTTTATATACCTTTTTCTCTTCTTAAAAACCCAGATTAACCTTTAGAATACGTCGCGCAGTTATTCTAATAAAAATTCTATTCAACCCCATACATTCCTTTGTCCCAGCCATGCACCCCTTTTACGTATATTCAAACAATTCTCTCATATTTCTACCAATCGGCGAACGTAAACACACGCGACACGACACACGAAGCAAACAAAAGCTTATTTTTCGCGAAAAGCTTCCCCCGCAGACGGAAGCTCCTCAAAATGGCATTACGGCGTCTCCTTTTACTCTTTTGTGGATTCGCAAATGTCCTTATGGTACGTTTATGGCCTCAGATACGTTGGATATTAAGATAACGCCTCTTCATCCACATTTATAGTCGCGGTTAAATTTTCGAAATACTCGATAAAAATTGTACATCGTTAAAAACGAATCAAACTGCGCGCAAAACACATAATTCCAGAGAAGCATTTGCTTGAGATTAGTATGTATTTTACTTTAAAAATAATGATAAAATATATTCATTTTATATACATATGCAATAAAAATATATAGTATTATTATATATGCACATGTAAAAGCCCAACTCAGCATACAATATAATAATATGCATCCCGAATTCAGGCCACGAACATCTAGTTGAAAGCATCTGATCTACATATTACTTTTCCATTCTGATGCGAGCGGAGCTTTCACACATAAAATATACAAATATGCATATATACACATATGCATTGTGTTTATGTATTTAAACCCTTTTTTAATTTCAATCTACATTTTTTTAAGTGATATTTATTTTATTTTGTACATTCTAGATATTATCTATTTATTTTAAAAAGTTATAAAAAATCAAGCGATACGACGGTACGAGATTAAAGAGCTTTTGTTAGTATTTTATCTTTTGACGCTGTAACCGTCGCTGTGTCACTGAAGCAAGAAAGGTTTAAAGATAACCTTTTGCTTAAACTCTTCGCCCTTGGAAAATGGAAAATATCCAGGCGAAAGCTTTCTAAATGGATATTAGAGCGACGTTCCGCAGAAACTAGAATTTTCGGTTAGCTATACCATTTGTATTTATTTATATTAATACAACGTAAAACTCGGATACGAATTTAGGAATTTATTTTATGTATTGAATATTTTTTAATACATTAAAAAGTTCACAAAAATAATCATTTTAAATAAATTTCAATTTAAAAAATATTTTTCAATAAAATAAAAAATAGGGTTTATTTGAAATACCTGAAAGACTATAGATACAATAAATTATCTACTAAATTAAAACTTAATGTTACTATAATATCTAGTTTTCATAGAGCTTAAACAATGTATTATTTATTAAGAATAATAATCTAACCTAAATAAGTTTTGTGACTAATATAATGTCAGAACTAGACATTCTGATTTCTGAATTATTTTCATTTCTCAAAAAATGAGACTTCTCGACTTCATTTCCTAAATTTCTCGAGAATTCTTGAGAATACTATTATGTAAGGTCGAAAGAAATTTATTTTTCTAATTGTTGGGTCAATCATAAATGGATTCTAATATTTTTTTGTAGTTTCGATGGTCCTTAGAATTCGTCGAGCCATTAAATGTTATGTGAATAATTTCTTTCCACATTTAAATAATTCTGCTTTTTAAGAATAACTAAAGAATGCCTTCTTTTTTTGACTTGTGAAAGATTCTGGATTTCGCAACTATTTAATAAATGACATCAATTTCTGTTTTTTTCGATTATATGTATGTAATTTCTTTTTAATCACCTGTTGAAATTTCGAGCTTAGCTCAGAAGTGATATTTCTAATGGCTAAACAAAATAATTAAGGCCCTTTTAACTGTCAATAATAATAGTGAGACAACTGTCAATAATAACTTCTGCTACTTTACAAAAACAACATAAAAAATAACCTTTTTGGTTTATCGAAAAATATAATAGTCCTAAATTGTTTTGCATTTTGCCGATTTCCATGCAAAATTTTTACTTATCAGAGCGGGTTCTAGGATCACCACCGCAAAAATAAATTCGCCAGCCGGTTAAAGTAATAGAAAATCGCAAAAAAATGTTGGTCATTTTAATACTTTCGATCTTCCAAAAAAGTATGCATATTTTCAAACGTCTGTCACAAACACCTTCGGAAAGGTTTCTTATCTGAGTGTCTTTGTTTATTACTTAAGCAAAAATATGGCGATTTACTGTTTAAAATTTGTAAGCATTTTTTTGTCAGTCTCAGACCCCTATTAAAACCTTTTAAAAATATGCATATTAGGCATGAACAAGCCTTTACTTATACAGCGTTGTAAAAAGGGCAGTGGTTGTAAACATTTTAAAAATATTCATACAAATTTAATTTTATATAATAAAAAATCCTTAATAAAAATTCTCGATTTGACATTTTTCTCGAAAAGAAACACTAATTGGAACCTAACGTTGAGCTAAAATTAATCGTAATTACTCATTAAAAGTGTAATAAAACTAATTTCTATAAGTATTATATTTGTGACCTGCCGAACAAGTTATTTCGTCACGCCGACGATCAGGGATTTGTTTTTATTAGGACCACTTTTAAATGGATCAAAGCAATGAAAGTCCAATACAAGTACCTACAAGTCGGTATAATGTAGCTAGCATATACACAAGTTACAGTGCTCATGACAACGTTGCTAAATTTCAAGTTATTAAAATTCAAATTAAAAAATGGCATGTCAAACAACAGTCTGTTTTTGTTTCGAGTCGTTTCATCTGCCAGAAAGTCTAGAGTAGGAACGAAGGAAAGACCCTGCCTATTTTTTAAAAGCCACTTCATTTAGAATCTTCCATCTTAAACTAGTACAAGTCAAAATTTGATTTTTCTACTAGATTTGGAACAGAACTTGTACCAAGCAAAACTAAGCCGATTTCCATGTCTGTATTTTAAAATCGAGAGACTTGATCACCGCTTTTGAGAGGCATAAGAGCTTTGTGATTGATCAATGGTGACCACATACAGATGCTCACGTTTAAAGGGGTCTTATTCTCAATTGCGTTAATTCACTATTACCAAAATGATCATCCATCAACAAGGAAACCAAACAATAGCGTTAAAAATAGGACCACATACGAAAGCTCCCATTACGACCAGAAAAAATTACACGCTAGTGTTCTTACTGTAAATCTCCATCATTGAGAGAATATTTCTTTGTTGAGAAAGGAGCACGGATATAATAAATCACTGGATCCACAAGATTCCTGTTGCATTAACCGATCTTGGACAATGCCCATCAAGCGAATGTCGCTTTCTAAAGGCGTAAACCTATTTCACTGGCACCAAAGTCACACACACCTTAGGTTTACAAAACCTTGATAATCTATGCGGAATAAAACAGTGTGGTTGATCCAGTTTTACATCAAAAATTAAAGAAGAAAAGTAATTTCTATTGATAAAAGTACGAAAAAAAATTAAGACTTGTAAAAAGTAGTACTCAGTATCAAAAGGATGCCGTCTAATATCAGATTTTTAAATTACCTGCTAGTAGTTGAGTGCGAGTGGTACTTTAAAGTCCACATAATGACACATAATCGTTATAATATATGATTTATTTTATGCTCTAATGCAGATTCCGATTTTTATAGTCGTTGAATAAAATTTGGCAGATTTTCAAAATTGTTTCTGAGACATGAATATACATGAGTTATTAGATTTCATACTGATTTGACGTATTCTGTAAATAATTCAGTTATTAACACAATGTCTACTTTTTAAATTAGCAATCCATTATTATAATTTTCGTTTACTACATTTAAGTAAAATTAAATAACTTTAATCATAAAACAATATTTTAAATATTATTAAAGCTTCTATTGTTTCGAATTGATTCACTATATAATAGAATAAAACTCATGCATATGCATTTTATACTTCAAAACCAGACTGTTTCAACCCCAATGAACTCAGTACCGTTAACGATCGACGGAAACTGTATATAATAGAGACTGTTGTTTTTTATTTCAACAAAGCTTCCATTTTAATTGTTCAGCCGGCAAAATTTAATACCCGTTATCAAATTGAAGGTCTTGTTTGTTTATTGTCAAATAAGGGTTGGTCAATTGTAACTTAATAGTTTCAAAAATGTGGCATATTTGGGTATATGACATAAAATATGTATGTACATATATAGTCGAATGGCAATTTGAAGGCTCCTGTTTGCTATTCATATTTGCTAATAATTTAGTAAATTCTGCATATAGTTTAATATGGCAAACTCGTGATGTGTGTCTAAATCGCGTTTCGCCCCAAACCCTAAACGAGTTAGCCCAAAAGTTTAGTTATGTATATATTCGGTTATATATTGCTCAAAGTTTGGATGCGCTTTGTTGACGAAAATGTAGGAAGAATAAATTACTAATTAAATTTATATATTCCAGTAGTGCAAAAAGTAATTGATAAAAGTACATTTAGCAGAAGTTGTTAAAAATCGGATATTATATATAAGAAATGATAAGCAATTTATAATCTGTTTTTAATGTGTCTAAAGAGTATGGTGAATGTCTAGCACGATAGACGAGTGGTATAAGTCGCTGACTATTTACTTGGAAGATTTGGGCTCAAATTCCATATGAACCCTAATGTTTTTCTATCGTATCAGGAAGATCGCAATTAGTAATTATTATATAATTTCAATTACGACTGATCATCACAAATTATGTCAACCTAGATGTTTAACTATTCACGAATAAATATCATGAATAGTTAAAATCGATCCAGCTCATATTAGGTATTAAAACTTCTCTAATAATGAGCTACTTTAGCTTATGAAGAATAATTTTTACTACATATTTTGTAATCCTATCAAAAATATTTTTAAAAAGTGCGTTGGTTATAACATAAGCGTAGTTTTTGTGTTTTTTATTTGCTATTTTAAGCTGTTTTGATTACCCACCCGTTAAAGGTTATTAAAACCTCTTGGATTATTACCGTTTTTTTTATTTACCAATATGTTTAAGTTCATGGCAGTCCATAAAACAGTCATTATAAATTTATAATAAAGTAGTTTCAGTTTCACAATTTTATTTGGTAGTGTATTTTTCTACAATTACTGTGCTGATCGCTTTTTCTTATCGTAAAGAGTTTTTATTTTGTCATACATCATAACACAATCAAGAAATAGATTCAGTTAGATTTTTCAGCAGATTTTGTTCAATAGCATAATGTATTATCATGTTATAAAATAGCGTCTGAAACACCGTTTCAAAATTTTTGGTCATTTATGTAACAAAATTTTTGGATACGGTACTGCCGTAGTTTTAACCATATTAACATCAAATATTTTTAAGAATATCTCTTATTAATATATCGACTTAATTTGTTAATCAACTTAATTTTATTTTATAATGGCAGCTACACAGAAAACTTATATATACATATAAATAGTTATATATACACTTGAATTTGTATTCCCTTACAGAGTATTGAAAGACAATATTATTATAAGCTATTAAGATTGAAAATTGTGATGATGATTATAAAAAAAAATAATGTTAATTTTCTAGTATTTTCATAAAATTCATAATTACTTGGAAAACTTGTTTTTTTTGCTCAAAAAACAATTTAGTTATTATACATCGCATGTAAATAAATAATAACAGCTACATAAATGTATATATTATTACATATGGAATAGTTGAAATCATATAATTTCACTAGCACCTGCCAGATAAATTATATTTTCACTGGTAAAAATATATGTATGTATATCTTCCGGTTAAAATGTATTCCAATATAATTTTACTAAAATAACATTTTTTTTTTAAAATGTGTTCAGGATATATTAGAATGTTTTTTCACGTTTTTTTTTTGAAGGATAACCCGAGAATTTATGATTTAAAATTCAGGACGTAATTTCATTTTTCCGTGAGTAGGGGGAGGGAAAAATATGTTGTGAAAAAAAATAGATCTTACAAGCTCGTAAATCAAGGTCTTACTTCTCGTTTTCGTTTCATTTACCGAAAGATGGTCAAGTATTTCAAAAACCTCGTTTTCTGCCCATTCACCGAACAATGGTCAAGCATGAGCTGATCTTGCAAGCTGGTAAATAAATCTTTTTGCAAAATCTTCCATAAAGAGAATGGAAACACTTTCAATTGCTGTGCATAATGGCGAATCGACTCTTTTGCGTCCTCCGCAATACTACGCTCCACAGCAGAAAAAACTTCTTCAGTGCGCACTGTACGACGTCTCTGCGGATGCGTATTATTAATTAGAGTATGCGTGGTGCGAAAACGATCCATGTCTATTCGAATTACTTGCTCAGCTGGACATTAATGTTGACCGTAAAATGGACGAAGCGCATAGTTACGATTTTTGAAATAAATTTGCACAATTTGCAAGCGTTGTTCTGACATAAGTCTATTCATGGTGAAATGGCAAACCAAACTGAGCACAAATCAGCTGTCAGCTGTAAAATTGTCTGTCTCTGGAAAAAATGTTGCCAATTCCAAAAACAAACATTTAAAAAGCACCTTTACATTTTTACTTTCAAGTTTTAAAGGTGAATCTATATATTTTTTATTTAACGCTGAATAGTTATTTAAGGTTTGAGAACCCTAGAGGTGTGATAACTTCGTAGCCAGTGAGACGCTTGGTTTGAATCTAGTTAGTGTTTTATTACATTATTTACATATGTTGCGACAGACGATAAACGACGAGATGTTTTCTCCGAGCGGTGGTGGAGAAACTGGCAGAGGTATGATGTCAGTGGACGATCGTCAGAGATTTAATTGGTGTGGCCGCGTTAGTGTAGTCTCCGAGCGGTGGTAGAGAAACTGGTGGTGAGATGTGTACGTTCATTATCGTATATTGTCCATGGGCAACGGGCGTCTGCTGGTCTCTTCGAGTATCTGCCGGAGTCTGTGATTGACTGCCTTCTCTTCTTCGGAATCCAGGGCTGCAAACTTTGCAGACCAATCACAAACGTGCAGTGATTATCCAGCCAATAGATGTACTCGTTTCTTATAACAGCGAAAAAGGTATACGCCTTTAGATAGTGACATTTGCCTGATGAGGATTGTCCAAGGTCGTATTTTGCAACGGTAATCTTGTGGATCCGGTGATTTATTATATCTATGACCGTTTCGCAACAAAAAAATATTCTCTCAATGATGGATTTATTGCGTGTTATTTAATTTTTTCAGGTCGTAACGAGGGCTTTTGTATCTGATCCTATTCTTAACGCTATTATATTGTTTCCTTGTTAATGGATGATCATTTTGGTCACAGTAAATTAAAACCCCCACAGTTTTTTTGATCGTTGTAAGAAATAATGATGCTTTATTTATTTATTTATATTTTTAATAGCTGAGTCTCCTTCGCTGTGAAGGATGTGATGGTCCGTAAGGACACCGATATTATCGAATCAGAATTTCATCAACGACATGCAAAATAACAATATAAAATTGGTGGTATCGTTGAGCGTTATCGAGACTCGGGAATTTATAAATAAATATGTTGTAGACATATCTCATTGTTTTTATATGCAGGGCACATTGGCGTCTAACTGTAAGGCCCTGCAGATAAATGTATTTGCGAAATAAATACATGACTAAAATATATTAGCCGGATCAAAACACACAATGCCTTTTGAGGCTCGCTTATGGCATAGCACAGTAGCAAATCTCATCAAAGAAGTATGCGGATAGTCGCTAAAGTCCGCACAAAGGCTGCAGAAGAATCGGATTTAACAAACGGATTTTTCATTACGGCGATTATACGGTGCTTGTCAACCTTTTCCAGTGACGCTTTTCACAAAACAGCACACATGTCGGCTGTTTCGGATTTTTTCGCTCCTTGTTTCTCGCGGCAGCGCGTGCCAAACGAGGACTTCCCACCCACATCAACCACCCGCCCACCCACTCGTCGGCTCGCTCACCCATCAAACGCTTCTCTGTGTGAACACATGCGTGGCGTGGCGTTGCCCACACGTGCTCCGGGTTTATTTCTCTCGTTTTATTTTATCGTTCGTATGCCAATCGACATTGTTGGCGGACGGACGAAATGCGCGACCAGTACGCCCATCAACTCCGATTTACTCAGACGCCTCAACTCACAACAACTCAAGATACGGTTGGGTTGAAAAATAGTCGTTGAAATAAACACGACAGCAAATAAACAAACTCGGCGGTAATAATTGCTGCTTATCGTGGTTTTATTTTTATTTCTCTGTCCGTTTCTCTTCTTCCGATTCGTTTGACTAACCAGAGTGTTTTGATTGAGTTTGTTTTCATCTAAGCTTCTCAAACTTGCATGATTGTGCTTATTCAAAATCATATAACATTGCTTCTGTTATATAAATTATATTGCTCAATTCAGTTATTTACATATGCAATATTATATAACTAACATTTGTACACGGCGCAATCTACGACTTGTTTCTATCAATGTTGTTTCATTACTCAGTACAACCAATATTTAGGATGCTCTTCTCGAAACATTATCCACAAAAGAAGCAATTCAAGCGGCATTGAGATAAAAAGGCAAATCGTTATACAATCTCGTCTTTGAATGTGTCATTCAGGATATTTTCTTCAACCGCATAAGCGCATTATTTATTTTCGATTGTTTTAATGCGCATTTTAAACAATCTTTAATGCGCATACCAAATGTCAGCCATTTTGAACATGCATTTCATCCGCTCAGAATTTTTTTTTTTTTAAATTATGAAACAAATAATTTGCACAAAATGTTGATATTAATATATGCAGGGATTTTTTGTCTTGTAACGCGGTGGAACTGCGTTCCAGCGCCTTTTTTGTGGTATTTTTACTGCTTCAAAATCAATTGTTGTATTTTTACTGTAAGACTTTTTACAGCATTACAACTAAGAATAAGTGAAAAACTAATGAAGCATATCTTAACCAAATTTTGCTTAATAGGAGAGTGCAAAAAACAAAATTAAGTCAAAAATTCAAGTCAAAAGCTATAAAATCGTGCCGTTGCTCGCTTATATAATATTCATTCTATGAATTTTTATATTATTATTAGAACTTTTAAGTAGTAAAAATTGATTGAAGTACATATAAACCAAAAGGAAAGCGCAAAAAACAAATATCCCTTCTCAGAAATCAAAAATCCACGTCAAAAGGCGTTCACACTACGATTTTTATAATAATATTACAAATTTAATGAGGAACATATAAACCGAATTTTGACCAGTAGGAAAGCGCGAAAAAACAATTATACTTTTTCAGAAGTCAAAAATTCACGTCAAAAGCAATAACGCGACGCCGTCGCAGTGGAAACGCTCGTTACCCAGCGTTCAGTAAATTGCTATCGGTGAATTTAAGGCGATAAGCCAATATTATACGCATGGCAAAATAAATAAGCACGTAATAATTCATAGACATAAGTTAGATATCAGTATCGGATGGCGGTGTTGAATGCAAAAACTTAGATAAATCAAAGTGGTGTATTAGTCCTTAATATTTTTGGTCGTAGCTGGTATTTTTCACTTTGTTAATATGTAATTGCCACATATTTATGCCATGAAAAGTGACTTTTAATCTTAAATATATAAAATAATCATATTACAAGGCAGTTTTCTTGATGGTATCTACAGATACCATCTGCAATGAAGAGGTTATTAGCTGATATATAAAGACACTCCAACCAGCATTGCTGATTGATAGTAGTGAGTTATTTTTACCCAATAAAATCTTCCTTCTCCTATTATTTAAGTCCAGTTTTTTTACTTTTAAGCTCTTGGACGTCTTATTAGCTGACCTTAAGACCTTTGTTTAGGTCTTCTGGTTCGCTCATCTCGTATTAGCTGATATTAATGTGTGGTCTGAGTATTTATTATATATTCTCTGTGAAAGGCTTTGAGGAATGGCAAACAGGTTTATTTTGATCAATTAAGCCGTATAGTCAATCTTTGCCCACCCCTTTTAAATAACGCCTTACTTCTACATCCGTAAATAAGTTTTCTCTTGTGCTCCAAAGTCATTTAACACAAATAAATGAGAGCAAAGTTTTGGTGCAGACCATGAACATGCCATGAAAAGTCTTGCAGTGGTGACAAACAGTTTAACCACAATGATAAATATTCATTGTGTTTTAAACCACAGCACTTTGTTTACGACAGACGAGAATCCTTGTTTTGCGACCCTTATCGGTTATAAGCGGGATACGAGGACGAAACTTTTTTTGTTCCACGATGTTGGGATTTCGTTTATCTATTCAATAGCGATATGCCTGTATATTAAAATACAGTTGAATTTATACTTTAATATTTTAATGTGAATATATACACGATACTATTTTTTAATAAAAAATAACATTAACCCAGAAATATAATGAGGAACGTATTGTAAAAAAATGTTGTACAAATAAAAGACAGAACGACTTATATTATATGTTTTAAGCTGTACACAAAAATCGCATTTAAGAGATAGTTGAATTTATAAATCTAGAGTTAAAATTTATAAAAAAATCGCTTTTACTAAAAAAATTATTAAATTAGAATTAAAAACGTTATAAAGTACTTTTATCTAATTTTAGCTGCTTTTTTATTGTAGTTATTTTTATGAAATATTTAAAAACTTTAGTATTTGTTTTAGATATTAATTATAAAAAATGTAATTTATTTTTTTTATTATAAAAAGAATCTCAAAAAGCTTTTGAAGTCAAATAACCGATTTTATTGGTGAAATATACGCAAGAGCTTTTTTACTGGAATTTTATAAATAAAAATAGGCTAAATTCACAGAAATGGTTTTTTGCTAACGATTTAACAACCCTTTGAGTAGTGAGTAGATTTAAACAAATTTATTAATTTGCTAATATACACCTGGTGTGCTAATTTTACGTGTTTTTTCATAATTATTTTTGTTGTTATTTATTTATTATTATTTATATTGCATTCATAGTAAATTCTAGAAAAAATTGTGTTTTTCAACATTTAATTGCTTTGATTGCTTTTACTACTTTTTTGTATATATTTATATAAATTCTACATACTTTTTATATATTTTCCGGCTTTTGTAGAATTTTTTATTTCAATTCAGAGGCTCTCAATATTTTTTTATAAAATTAATATAACATATTTTTTGTTATGTTCATTTACGTACTCTTTAATTTATAAAAAAAATATTATATTAGTATAATGTTTTTTATTTATTATTTCTTCAGTTATATATGTAAATATATAGCTATGTGGAGTATCTCAAAACAGTGAAATATCGATCGCCGTACATGTACGGCGATACCGTTCTTAGTGTCAATAGGTTGTTAAATCGTCAAAGGATTTTATATTATCACTTATGATTATTGTACATATTTTAAAAAATAAGTTATAATATAATTTAGAAATTTAACTTTGCAGCAATAATTAATAAAGTATGAGTTCTTGCAATATCATTATGTAATAATTAATAATTAAGTCTGTTAAAAAAATTGAGATGTTTTATGGTTATTTTTTAATGCATGGTTTCATCAATTTCCTTACAATATTTTTCTGTTGTAATAGTTTTATCTGGTTTTAAAAACGATTGATGAATAATTTTCGCAGAAAACCACAATACCGTCACTATATTTTTTTCGGGTGCAATGTTTTAGAGCTTCTCTGCTATCTTAACGTCTTAATCTCATATGTTTATCGTAGAGTATTCATTTCGCAGGTGAATTGGTATTGTTTCTCAAATGAATAAAGAACATACTTAGAAACGTTACCGTGTTTACCTTTCGGTCAGTTTTCAAATCTAGATGTATCGTAAAATATTTTAGTCTGCGACGAGTGTCTCAACAAAATTAATTTCTTTGACAGCGGATCAGTAGTCTTAAGTGGGGTTTATTTTTCAGTATAATATCACTAGTACAAAAATTTTCAAACAAACGCCTTACAGTTCTCTGACTAACCGTACATTCATCAAATCTCAAATTCATATTTCTTGTGACCTGCGCCACACTGTGTTTCAGTTTGAAATATATTTTGTCGGAAATATAATGCATATGAGTCAAAACTATTTTCGACTAAGTAAAAATCAGTCTTTTATTATGAAATAGCTCAATATTTAATAACAGAGAAATCCATAAATGAATTATTTATTTTCTTTATTAACACATTACGGTCCGTTCACGCCTTTTTACGTGATAGCGAAATTTTTGTGGTCAGTCCGAATTTTTTAGGGTTTAAAATAATATAACTCGAGTGAATTTTTTTTCTAAAAATGTCGATGCATACATTTGTAATTTTACTTCTTGGCAAAACAAATATATACAATTAAAATTTTGCAAAAATAGCTGACTTTAGTGTGTTAATATATAGTTTACTAATAATACAAAGCGATCAAATTATTTATATGAAGTACTAAATATTACAGAACTTTAAATTGTTTTATACGTTTGTGAAATACTGCTTCACAGGAGAAATATGTAAATATTCACTTATGTTTTTATCGAAACGAACGAACAATAACAACGTGTCGAGATTGAAAAGATAGTCAGAGTTCAACACCAAAGGTCACTTTCTATTTATAGTTTTATTATATTTTATTTTATTTATAAATAAAAGTGTTCAATAGTATTGTATAGATTATACGTATGTTGTATGTTTATCACTCGATACAGATGCTCAAACATCCACCTAAAATAATAAGTATCGCCTAATTCATTTAACGTTAAAAATAACATTTATATTCATGTTACAGTGAACCATTAAAAAAATTAAATACAATTACTTTTACTCAAAAATTAATTTAAGTAAATACGATTTAATTAGCAAATATGATTTAAAAAAAAATATATTTTTAAGGCTTTTTCATATTTATTTAACTACAAGTATATAACACAATTAGCTGAAATTCACAAAAAAAAACAAATTTAAAATGCCACTAATTGATCATTTAATCTTGCTCTTGATCTAGATACAAAATAACATGAAATAAAAATATCCATTTACTGAAATCAAATATTAAAAACTATTTTAAGCCTCAAATATTAAAAATCTAACCCTCAGTATCTTCAGATTTCATATTATTTTTTTCGATTTTCCAAGATCTATATTGATTTTTTCATGGCCTATTTTAACGCATTGGTATTATTATATTTTTTTTTCAAAATCTGTACCTCTAAAAAAATATTATATGGGCTTAGTAAAGATAGAAAAAATATTGACGAATTTAAATCAACAATAAAAACAATTGAATATATTTAAATAAAACAAAAAAATATATATTTACTTATCAGATTATTACTTTTCTTAGGAATCACTGACAAAAATGTTAGTTTGCATTCGAACCTTTCTCTGATTTTATTCGACCCGCTCGCCTCGTTATCGCAATTTTCCCACTTTTCTTCGGGAAAAGGCAAACACATACATTCACACACACACAAACACACGCACGCTATGCAATTTTCCCTAAGGATTTCCTTTGTTCCGATTCGATTCCTTCATCGGATTTGCGTCTCAAAGTTAATAAGCGGGAATTGCCACTCGATTTTGCAACTTTTCGTCGATACGACGCACTATAGTAATTTGCGAGGTCGCAAATATGCCATAGACAACGACCAAAAGTTTTGACAAAGGTCCGAGATAGGTCTCAGTCCCGCGAGCACAATATAACCGAATATTTTGTGACAAAAAAAAAATATGGACAATCCCTGAGCTTCGCCCTATTTGTTATCACAAAGGACACTTTTTCGTTTCGATATGAAAAACGCGACGGAGCTTTCGGTTAAATTTGGTATTGTAAAAAATGATGTTATCGTCCGACGAGAGAAAAAAGCACAATTAAAATTTTATATAAGATTATATTTAAACAATGACATGGTAAAAAATTATAAATGAAATATTGGTTTAGGATGAAAGGTTTCGCGGGTTTACGACCGCGAAATAACGTTAAGGTCACTTTCTTTTCATATAATTATTTTAGCCTTTTAAAAACATACACTCTTAAATATATAGCCATAATATATTAAGAAAAATAAAAAATTATAAAGGAGCAACGTCTATCGCCGCCGTCAACGTAAAAAAATCTTGGATGTGAAAGTAAAAATAAACAAAGTGACGCAGAATTTTTTAAGAGCTGATTTTTCTTCAAGCGTTAATGCTTAAAAAATAAATCCCTAAAGAAAATTAATTTTGAATAGCTCTAATTAAAAATTTAAGTGTCTCAAATTGGAGCTTTGAAAATATCTAGAAGGGCTGAAATACTACTTTAAAGGGAAGCTAACACAACTTACAAACTAACGACGATCTCCTAAATAACTTCCGATTAACTAAATTAGAAAAAAATAAAGGTGCAGCATAATGTCCTGAATCGATTTGGCGGAACTTTGATGTCAAGCGTCTTCTTTGTTGATAGCTACCATTCAAGTAAAACATGTTAAGCAAAATAAATGTCACTAATACTTACTCACTGAATTATCAATGTTAAATCTTAATTCAATGAATCAAAAAGGCACATGATTATACAAAAAAAATCACATAAAATAAAAGCTTTTTTCGTTGATATTTGTTCATTAAAGGATAATCTGATTAAAGTTACGAGACTAGAGCATAACTTAGTATCAGCGAAGTATCAAGAATAAATCACTTTTTTAATATTCCAAATTTACAACAAAAAAAAAGTAAATTTATCGCACTTTCAAAGTATATTGCTCGCAAAGTAATGGAAAAACTGAATTTAGTGCTGAAAAACTACACACACATATACACACTTCTCTCTCCGCTTTGCTCTCAGAATCCGATCCAGCGGTTCTCAGTCGCCGGAGCCATTAGCCATGGCGTTTCTGGGGGTCAATTTACAGTTTCCTGGGAAGAAAGACAGGCACTCGTAAATTCAACCCCCCGCGTGCCCCTCCCCTCGTGGCGGCGATGGCGGCTGAAAGAAACAATCGTTTAACGACGGCCGTTCGACGTTTACGGCCGCGTTACGGTGATTAATGCCGTCTGAATATCGTATTGGTGTAACTGCCGGTTATGTTTGACCGAAACGAGTTAACGGCCGAATTAACTACGGCTTCTGTGATGAGAAAATTGTTATTTTGCGAACGAATGAAACGGCTATTAGCCAAATGTAGTAATAAAACAAGCAGATATTGTTATTAACAATGCGGCTGATGAACGATAATTCTGATGGCAGAGGTGGCAATGATATTGATTGATATATAAACCAATCGCAGTATTAATTAGAGAATAGGAAAATATTTTATAATCACCTCATTCTTTTGAACGAGTACAGTTTAACTAAATTTAAATTAAAAAAATACAGGTGATCCTGACAAAATAATTTTGATCTAATATACAAATTTAATTTGCTTAATATGTTAAATAAAATTTAATATATATTTTACTTTTATCATAAAAAAATATGTATAATACCATATTGCGAATAAAATCATATTCAGAGTTAATTAATATTAATATTATGTTTATTTACATCACCTGTGATATAGAGAGATAGCGTACATTACCGGACGAAATTCTCAGAATTCTTGTGAATGTTGTTTTCCGCTTTCTGTGAAAATAAGCGTATAAAATTACGAAAGTGTCAGCTGAGAGATTAATGTCACTTGTAAGATATACTATAATATATATTAGAAAAAGAAATATAACCCAATGTTTTTTACTGAAATATGCTTTCAAGTAGAACGTTAAAAATATGTTAACGTCTAAATAAATTTCAATTTCCAAGATAGAGACGATTCAATTAAATTTGAGTCGATTACTTTCACAGTATTGATCTCATATAATACTTAAGAAGATTAGTTTTATATTGTATTTATTATATTTATAGTGATGGGTGTGTAGCTTAAAACTAACACTACTAAAGCTAAAGAACAAAGTGAATAACCCTTGTCACGTATTTAATTAAATTTAAATTTACCTGCTAAAGGTTGTGCGATTTATGAAAATATATAAAGCAGATCATTCGACTGTTAACTTTAACTGTCTTTGCAAAAACAATATGAAATATCATTCTACTATTTAACAATGCTATCAGTTACATGATTTGTAAGAGAAAGGTTATCAGTGGGATTTATAGAGATTTTAAAACAATGGCAGCGTTGCCCAATTTTCCTATTTAAAAATAAACTTATGGAAAATTTATATTTAAAGTGTTTTACCTTTTGTGTTAGCGTGTTTATTTTTATATAATGAAAAATTATAAGGGTGTAAATTACTTGCACTTTAGTTTGAATAGTTTTCACTATAATTTTGCTACTCTACTTTGCGGTAAAAATGTAATACTTTGCACTTATCTACATTTTAAAACGTTGCAGTTTTTTTCGCGTTGTTATATTTTTTGATAAATACTGATGTTTATATTTTATGGTTTAAAACTTAATTTTGTCTCTACAGTTATTAAGGAATCACTGTCTTAAAAATATAGTTTATTAGAAGAAAGTCACAGTACAAGTTCTTAACCCAATTAAATAAATTCTCTTAACCATCTCCTAAATTTAATTCTGTATTTTTTACTGAATGTGTCTTTCTAATGCCTTTCTATTTATGATAAAAAAATATTTTTTTAAATCTTTGGTCTCAAGAGTATTGGTAAATAAAATAAAATAAAAAATATTGGTAAATAATTACTAATATTTTTCAAAAATTATTGTTTTAGAAAATCTAAGATAAAACTATATAATTACATAAATTAGTATTTTTTCAGTACGTTAATATATTCTTTACCAAAGTTCAGTATTATAATATATATCGTATTTTTTTTTATTTTGGACGTACTGTACATTTGTCTTAAAATGTTATTTCGTAACTTTCTTGCAATTATATTATATGTATGTATTAAGCAAGAAAATAACAAATGGTAGTAAAAGTATTTGCATATCTTTAATATTTTGTAGAGTGAGTTTTTTTACATTTTTTTAATTTGTTTCTTAAATATTATTGTATATAATAATTTAATATTAGTTCATTACTTTTTATAAAAAAAATAATCATAAAACAGTTATTCTATCTAAATTTTAAAAATTCTATAACGGTGGAAAAAAAATTAAAATATAGTTTATATGGCTCATCTAAAGCGCTTTAAACACATGTATCATTTAACGCAGTTGTAAAATATATATAATTTTTTTTTATGGAACTGTTAGGACCTTAGTAAATCTTCTTGCCGACCGACCCAAAAATCAGCTAAAATTTAGTTCTTGATTTTAGACCGCAATGTTCTTATTTCATTTATTTTGAGCTACAAGAAAATTGACATAATGACTAATGTTAAATCAGTTTTTTTAGATAAATTTATAAAATTTGAACAGGAATTTTAAAAACAGCTTTTATACTAAAATTAATAAGGAAATACTCAAAAAAAAAAATGAAAATATTTTATAATAAAAAAGTGGCAATGTTTTTTTAGAAGAACAGTTTAATTCTTACATAATGTGTAAAAACACAATAATAATTATTTTCTACGATAAAAAAATATTTTAATTTTAAATTATTTTGCTTAATTATAGTAACCCGATATTACTATTAATGTTTATTTTGATAAATGTGTACATAAACAGGTTATAAATTTGACTGATAAAATAACTTTGGACTTAAGCGTATTATATATGTATATGTATTATACTTATACGATTTAAATCTTAAGCTCCTTATCCAAATATCGTAATATGATGAAAAATACATTAACCCTTTTGCTATGTCTGCAAAATGCATAAAACATTTCAATATAGAATTCTTATATACATACATAAATACAGTTTTCAATCAAGAATATATTAAAGAGACTATTAATAATATCATGAAAAAATTATTATGCTATTTTAGAATTCTAAATAAATACTATTAAGTCTCAAGGGATGAAAAAATGTATTAATAATTATTTAGACAAAGTTTTTTCAATTGTATGGCATGAGAACAATATGTTGGAATAAAAGTTTATTTTATTGAGTTTTGTATAAGTTCAAGTCTATTTTATAATATATTTGTAGTTAATAAATATTACATATATTTTTTTTAAAACTGGTGAATTATTTAATTTTATTTAATATGATTTATAATGTTAAATATTTTTAATAAAATAAATAAATTTATTTATTTCTGAAATTAGAATTATTCTGCATATAATTGACAAGCAATAGAAGTTATAATTTGTTACAATTTCATTTTTGCTTACTGCAATTAATATTATCAAAATATATATCGAATTGCTAACATCATAATTATATTGTATAATTTATTGTTTTAATGTTGAATTTTACTTATTTATATATTTAAAAATAAGTTTAATATTAAACATTAAAAATGCTCAAATCTTGTGATATATTTGTGCTACAAAAATAATTATCTTTAGCCCCATTTTTCATGCTGATTGATGACTCTGACTGAGATTATTTAAAACGTACCCAAAAATTATATTTCCATCATTCAAAATCATACGTACGAGTGAAATTGCAAGTAAATTACACTTGTAATCAGCTGTCATTTAACTGTCAACCGTCCATTTTATAATATTATTATTTTATGACACCATCCAACATGCAAACTAATTATTATTTAAAATTATCTAATTCAATCACTACCATAGTTTTCTTAAACTAATTATTACTCGGGAATTGTTTAATTGTCAACTCAACCTTTTAGTAGATAGTAGAATTTTTTAACGACATACAACTTTTAGGTAATGGTATCACAACGCTCATAAAAAATACATTTCAAAAACCTTTTTTTTTATTTTTTTTTAATGAGATCGTGCGGCACTCATATATTATTTTTCTAGCTGTTTAATATGGTCCAAAATGATTGGATTACTAACGATTATCTTTTGTGTATGTTCTCAAAATTTAGTTATTTGTTATTAAGTGTAAAAGGATGCTCTCGACTTGCTTTATTTTTATGGCTATACTCTATTTTTTTACCGTGCGTTTATTTCTTAATGTATGCTTATATTTTTAATATTTATTTAAGATCAAGTTATTATAGATTACATATATTATATGTCTCTATATGCAATTATATACCAAACGATACTCTTGTTTCAATGAACCAATGATTTATAAATATGATGAAACTCATATCGTATTCATAGAATACAACGAGAATCCTTCATATTATATTTTCAAATTTTACAATCCTTGAAAAATTCGATTCCTTTTTATGATTCACGTATTTTATTACAAAAATATATAAAAAAGCATCTGGTGTCGTTGTCCCGTATTAAGGTTTATGTCAAAACCGCGGTGCAATCCAAAGATTTATCTCGACAATTATTCCGCGCAGTGAAACCGACGAGACGAGACAGTGTATAAGAGCCATTATCTTTTCGTACAATTTAATCTAGTCGTTTTTATGACACAGTATATAAGGGCCCGAGTGGCGTTTTAATAAATTGCTTGAGTGTTATGAGGCTTTCGAGGAGACTTCCAACGACTTTCGTTCGGATTCTTAATTATCGCAGCTTAATTGGCCGACTCGAGTAGTATACCCCTCGAAGAGCTCCTCCCTACGCCAAGACGTAGAATTTTAACGTAGCAGGAGAAAAATTAGGAAAAAATCGGGTAAATCGACTTTTTACAACACTTGATACGCCCTTACAGGCTTTTGATATTCAGCAGTAAATTAAAAGTTAAATTTACGTAGAAGGGCGCATACGCATTACTAAGCATCCCATTAAAATTTAACCGCACTTAAATACACATTATAGGATGGCATAATACACATTTCAGCAAATAATTATAATAAGAGTATTGACTATGAAATATATATTATTAAAAAAACTGAAAATAATAGTCTAAAAATGCCTTTTCGTTAAGGTTTCCTCAATCTCTTAAAATTCTATATAAGCCAACTTTTTTGGAAAGAGCCGAATTAGAAATAGTTCTGGGTCGACGCTCCAGTAAGTAAATTTTAAGTGAGATTAAAGTGAGCTTAAGAAAACAATTTTAGCATATATTTAAAACTATAATTAATTTTGGCATCTATAGCAAATTAATCAAAGTGAGAGTTTCTAGTACTAAGATGTATTTATGAGAATTATATATTTGCTTTTTTTGAGATAAAATTGAATCCGATTGGGGCTCAAAGTTTATCACTTAATATAGTAAAAAAATATTGCAAATAGTCATCCGTTAATGCTGACATAAAATTATGATTTTATGTGCTTTCTTTGAATATATATCCTTAAGCATATGATTCGTCACCTAAAAGGCACATTAAAGAATTCTGGGAATTCGCCTTTTAGCATGTCATCATCTTTGCAGATTTATCACTTCCAATTAAAAATAAAATAAAAGTTTCTTAATTGTACAGTCCAATGGATCATTTTTAGTGTTCTTATCAATGCCAGTTGTCGTCTAAATGACAAATTTTGTAGACGCTGTTTTTTATTTTAGCTTTAAATTAAATTCGTCAAGAAATCTCATACAAAGATTAATTTATTAAGCCATTTATCATTCGATAAAAATAGCTAAAGAAAATTTTTTCGTTGAGAAAAATTAACACTGAGCCATAAGTCAAGATATATAGCTTCCATTTCTGATAAAATTCTTAGAATCGATGACGGTTAAGTTCACCCCTGACACAACTGGTTCAATAACACATGGTAGATTGAGATATTTCAACAACAACAAATAATCAGAGACTTAACATATTACATTTTTACAAGCCAAACATTTGTTTCTGTCTAAGCTACACCCCATTTTGCACATATTTTTACCAGCGTCGGTTTTAATAAATTTTATTGATTTCAATTTAGATTGTGCAAGATTAACTTTTTCTCAGCTACATTAAAAATATTTTTGTCTGTAGTTGTTCCATGTATACTATTCATAGAATCTAATTCTCTAGTCACTTCAAAGAAAGCACTGAATTATTGAATAAGCAGCAGCAACAAAATGGTATCTGAAAGGCCAGTGATTCCTGAAAAGTAATCTGCAGCTTCCTTACAGAGGCGCTGCTATTACAAAACTTTATATTTTCATATCAATGTAGTACAAACCAGTAACTCACTTAGTAAATAGCTGTTTGCATACGTGTCTTAAAATGGTTACTTTACTATTTTTTTTTAGCACTTTAATTATACAAAATACTCACTATTTAGGAAAGTGCATTTTTTATAATTTGGCATAACACGCCTTGAAAAAACTTAATTTAACAAGAAAGAGAGTCAAAAAAATTTAATAATCACTGCGTTAGGCCAAAAAAAATTTTTTTAAATTGCCTATTGATGTTACTCACAATGTGCTCAATACTCCAAAATGGCTCTATTTTACTAGTTAATAAATGCGCTTCTCGTGAATTGTCTTTTTAGTGCATACATAATATCATCAATGCTTTGTTATCTAATTTGATAACATAATAATTTACTCTGCTTTAGAATTACAATATTCAAATGTATCTAGTCTCTTTTTTCTGGCTTTGACAATGAAAATATATCGCAAAAAGCGTCGCATTATAACTGCGTGCCGTCAGAGTGAAGTTTGAAGCAATGGGAGCACCACGTACGGTCATAAGCTCAAGATTCATCCGTTTCATTATGACACATACTGTAAAATTTTAAAGAATTTTTAAAATATAAAATCTATTCCCAGCTCGCTGACCAGATCTGTTCTAGATTTTAAATTAGGGTTTGAAAATTTAAAAAACGAGGTCAAAAAAACTGTTTAATCAAAACCTTATTAAATATTTAATACTGTTATATGCATCGATATATGTTTATTACTCATTCTTTCAAAATATTACTAAAATCTATGAGAAAAAAATGTCAAAATTATTTATATTATTCCAAATTTTGTCTTGATTCAGCTGACACAAAAATAAAGATGAATCGTCACTTTTAAACCGTTTAAGCATACAGTTTATTTATATTAGGCGTTTGAAAAATTAAATCTGGTTATTATTATTCATGTAATGCTTTTAAGTAATGATATTATGTTATGGAATAACGTCACATGTTAAAAGCGAGTATCTTGTGTGCTTAGCAATATTTACTCCACATACTTGTGTCTTGATGTTTACGCAATATTGCATATCGCGAAACGTGATATTTCGTGGTTCGTGTGTGGGGGTTCAAATATTTGATGTGAAATATTAAATTGAATTGAAAGCGAAAGATAATACTAAACGTATGTATGAAATTTTTAGGGGAAAGTATATACGAATGAGCTACGTGACAACTTAACGTATTCTAAAAATATAAATCGTAAATAAATAATAATAGTAATAATATACACAATTAAAATATAAGGGATGTAATACATTTTTAAGATTTTAATAAATATGTTATTTCAATAATGCAAACTATTAAATTGTTGAGATTAATAAAGCTAGAAGATTTTTAATAAATATATATATGATTAAGTTTTGTGTCTCAATAGCAAATATGAATTGCAATAAATTTTATTGTTTTTTTTTTAAGATCAACAAAAAAAATATTTTACTCTTAGCAATGACTTATTAAATCTGTCATTTAATTTTTATTTTAATTTAAAAATGACATTTGTGTTTGTATGATCTTGCAACAATCTTGAACGAAGTTTGTTAAAATAAGCAACGTAATTTTCATTTAAGTGTTTAATACTAATTTCAAGTTGTATTACAAATTTTTTTAAATTTGGTATAAGCTTTTAATTAAAAAATTAGTAAGTTTATGGTTAATTTATATACATATTCTGTATATTTTTTATTTTTAAATGTATTATTATGTTTTAATTTAATTTTCATAGACTTTATTTTTGATAAATATTAACAAAATCATTGTAACCAACTTTTGCTTAGCCAACAAATATCACTGCAGGTAACTCCTATATAGTTAATTATTATTAAGTACAGTTTAATATATTATTAATAAAAAATAGAGTCAAGTTGTATGAGTGATGGTTGAGAAGCTGATGGAAAAAGTGATGGAAAATTTCGTATTTATTGTTGTTTGTTCTCGGTCTCGGTCTGGTTGTTTTACGTGTCAAATCGTGTAATCGCCTCATCTTAAATCGTGGTCGTCTGCTCTTGATGCGTATGATTCTCTCTGACTATTTTGTCTCGAACCGCTTGATTGTCTGCTAAAGTGACACATAACTCCCTTGGATAAAATCCTACAAAAAATGTCGCTTAATAAAAAACGTTTAGAAGCTTAACCTGCATCGAAATAAAACATAAAAAAATAGTTTTCTGCTTTAAAACAAGTTTTGTATCAAGTTGATCGTAACTCTATACAAAAAAAATCGTATATACTCTTTATTCGAAACGTCTCTATCAAATCACAGATGCTGATGATGGTTGGCCAATTGCGTGATTTACATATTCAACCAAAACAAATAAAATACTTGAATTGTCTGTCTTTTGAAATTTCTCGGTAATACCGGATACTTTCAATAGTTTAAATAATAAATCTAGATTCTATGTTTTTTATTTATTATGTTAAACCTATTATATAAATACATTTTTTATTTTTAGTATGATGCAAAGAGCACAAGAGACGGACTATATCAACGTAAACTGTGTCGACCCTCTTGGAAGGAGTGCCTTATTGATGGCCATCGATAACGAAAACTTGGAAATGGTAGAGTTGTTAATCGAGCACCGAGTCCAGACAAGAGATGCTCTTTTGCACGCCATTTCTGAAGAGTTCGTAGAAGCTGTTGAGGCTCTTCTGGACCATGAGGAGACCCAGCACAAAGTTGGAGAGCCACACGTAAGATACATAACTATAAATAGCTTAATTCCAAATCGAATCATAAACAATTCAATGCTAAAGTAGCTTAATGGATTTTCGTTTATGACGATTGTTATCTTTCAACTTCGCGTCTGGTTCCTACTTTATTATTTAGCGATCCATCAAAGTTTATTTTTAATTTTTGGTCTTATTTTAGAGCTGGGAAGCCCTGCCACCAGACACCGCAACATTCACGCCTGACATTACACCCCTAATTTTAGCTGCTCACAGAGATAATTATGAGATCATAAAAATTCTCTTAGATCGAGGTGCTACGTTACCAATGCCACACGACGTTAGGTGAGTAAATCAATCGATTCACTGTCTTTTAAAATATTTTAATGATTCGCGAGTACGATACACTGAAGTGCAATTGGAAGCGAGTCCATGAGTGCCATAACCTGGACACAACACTTACCGCTTTATATGACAAAATTTGCGGTGTGTTCGACCAATGTTTCCCTATGAAACGATACCGCGCGGGTGCTAGGGTATACCCAAAATAATTTTATAGGACCATTATTGCAGTACTCAAAAAGATACACGTCATATATATTGAAAAGAGTCAAATAAAAAAATATGTCTCTTTTGTCTGGAGTCTTAGCGAAGTAAAGTACTCCTTTTTGTTAGAAAATATTTACGAGGAATTTCACAGATATCTCTACAAAATGAGATGCGGATCATATTGCTAAGATTGTTATGATACAACTCGACCTAGCGTGTTTTAAATGTACTTTTTAAAGTTACTAAAGATCTGTGTCGACAAGCCGATGATGCTCTAAGCCCTATAAAATCACGATTACATCCCTAACTCTCAACCCTAGAAGCCTGGACGTCAGCGCTCAAAAATAAGCACATTATCTTTTAACTTAAAACTTTCTTTTAAGACTACTCTGTTATTTTTTTCTCAACATTAAAAAAATATAACAAAATACATTTACTGTAATCTCTTATTTTAACATAAATCGGCAGTTATTATAATGTATCTGCCATCTAGGCATAATGAACGTCTTCATTTCCTCGCGCATTTCATAATCGTCGATTATTCCCGGAAAGCTCATCCTACGGGAATATCCTCGCTTGATATCAATTATATGGATACGTGCAAAAACATTTATGCATGTCGCGTTTCTAAAACTAGGGAATTAATCACAAATACGTGACTAGACCCAACACGGTCGTAATCCTTGTGTCTATTGTTCGGACTTATTCGGAATAAGCCGTAAAGGGTTTGATACAAATGTTGTACTTAGCAGAAATCCCATATAGCTCAAGACAGTCGAGTATCCACCTGAACAATGCATATATCATTTGCCACATCTATATGTACTATAATTCCCTAGTTTGTATGTTGACTACTAACAACTTGATAATGGAACACTCTGACGAAATGATTTGTCTACTAAAAATTCTAGATAACTTTAATACTTATCTGTGAACCTGGAAATTGTAATTTCTATACAAAGTAATTTAATATCTACATATATAACAGTTTTCGTGGTAGTACTGTTTCGTAACAGCCTCGAAGTCGTATCAAAGATTGAATTGAACACGAGTGATCGAATGGTCAAAGTACAAGCTACTGTTTTTTTTCAGGCTTCTAAGAATCGTCCAAATCAAAATCGAAAGTGAAGCGGTAGTTCTAAGATCAAGTTTTAATTGTAGTTCCTGATAAATGAAAAGAAAATAAAAAATAAATTTATCAAGTAGCCAACTTCCAAACACCAAATCAGGTTGTCAGAAAATCCAAAGCTCAAAAGTTTTCGAAGCAAAAAATAGAAATATAAAATGATTCTTCTAGCAAAATATTTTATAACATTAAAAATAGAATAGAGTTTTAGTTACTATATTTTTAATAGATGTGGCTGCGACGAATGTGTCACTTCACGCCAAGAAGATTCTTTAAGACATTCCCGATCAAGAATCAATGCTTATCGTGCCCTAGCTAGTCCAAGTCTCATCGCCCTCTCGTCCAAAGATCCAATATTGACTGCTTTCGAACTTTCGTGGGAATTAAGAAGACTTAGTTTTATGGAGCACGAGTTTAAAGTTTGTATACATTTATTATAAGCTTTCTGTACTTACATATTTAACTCGTTTATAAACACAGATAGAGTATCAAGAACTGAGGAAACAGTGTCAGGAGTTTGCTACAGCATTATTGGATCACACTAGAAGTTCGCACGAATTAGAAATTCTATTAAATCACGATCCGACAGGACCAGCCTTTGAGCACGGAGAAAGGATGCAACTGAATAGGCTTAAATTAGCAATCAAATTAAGGCAGAAAAAGGTTTATATGAAAGATAAATTAATGTGTTTTATATAATATGTTTATGTTATGCTTTTGAATCAGTTTGTAGCTCATCCAAACGTTCAGCAATTGTTGGCTTCCATTTGGTACGAGGGACTACCGGGCTTCAGGAGAAAAAACATGCCTCTTCAAGCCCTAGAAATTATTAGAATAGGCATGATGTTTCCTATATTTTCAGTGTCTTATATATTAGCACCACACTCGGCTCTAGGAAAAACGATGCGCAAACCATTCATTAAGTTCATATGTCATTCTGCGAGTTACTTCACCTTTTTATGTAAGTATTGCTCTGCTCTTATCTTCTACTCGATGCTTTTTTCTAATCATTTTTTTTACAGTCATGCTCATATTGGCCTCTCAAAGGATAGAGTCAGTCGTAGGAGGCTGGCTAGGGGGCGAAACTCCCGTGAAAGAAGATCTTCCGACCAAAAGAGGATCTCCACCGTCCATAGTAGAATGGTTCATCCTGGCTTGGGTCAGCGGTTAGTGCTTCAATCAGCTTTGAGTGTATCTAGAAGATTGTTTTATTAAATATTATGTTCGTTGCTTAAAGGGTTGATATGGAGTGAAGTGAAACAGTTGTGGGACGTGGGGTTAGAAGAATATGTGAACGATATGTGGAATGTGATAGATTTTGTGACGAATTCTTTATATGTGGCAACAGTGGCGCTGAGAATAGTGGCGTATTATCAAGTTCAGAAGGAGATATCACTGCGGATGAGAACAGCTGATCTTCCCAGAGAAGACTGGGACACTTGGGATCCAATGCTGCTCTCCGAAGGACTCTTTTCGGCCGCCAATATTTTCAGGTAGAATTTTTTTTTTAATATCATATATAATACACATGTATAATACATTTAATACATATTTTACAGCTCTCTAAAACTAGTGTATATATTTTCTGTAAACCCACATCTGGGTCCACTTCAAGTGTCACTATCAAGAATGGTTATGGATATTATGAAGTTCTTTTTCTTATACGTTCTAGTACTCTTTGCATTCTCCTGTGGTAATGATTTTTTTATTGATTTGTATTTTTTTTGTTACAAATATATAACGCGTTTTTACTTGAAGGCCTTAATCAGCTTTTGTGGTATTATGCTGATATGGAGAAAAAGAGATGTCCATCAACTAATGCGAGTCTTGCACCCGACGCCGCAACCGATACAAACGCTTGTATAGTGTGGAGACGTTTCGCCAAGTGAGTGTCATTTTATTTTCTTTGATCTTATCAAAGGATGTTGTTACTGAAAAAGTTTCCAAAGTTGAAAAAAATGCTTCCAGGCCTATTGTACGGCAGTGGAATATGAATTATTACGACAACTCGGGGTGAAGTCAAGTGAAATGAGTAGAAAGTACATACCCACAAATATATATACATACACAAAGGGAGGGGAACGAGTTGCTTGAGGTTATTAAAGATTGCTATCATTCTAGCAGAATAGACGCGCTTTCGCAACAATGAGATTGGAAGCATTCAGGGAGAGAGATCAGGCATATAATTAAGACTTTTCAGCACCTTTGCTCTAAATACAGAAATATAACCGCTCACGTTTCTACGCTAGATTTGTTGATAATTTAGTAAACTTTAAAATATTTAATATTATGTACATATTACAGATATATTATAATATGTACATATTGCAAAAATCGAGACTATAATTTTCGAACTTAAGAAAAATATTTAATAAAAATCGTATATATAAAGTACAGAAGCAAAGTACAATATAGAACCGTTACAGTTTAATAGTAAGAGAGTTCTTTACATATTATCTTTACTTAAACGTTTATTAAAATTTTCAATGCATTATTTTTCAAATCAATGAATAGCCTTCCATTATTTTCTAAGCTCATGTTATCGTTTTTCCATTGTTTTAACGGCTATAATTCAATAATCTGTAAGCTTAAAATTGATATGTCCAATACATGCATCATTTAATAAAAGTCTTTCGGATTTTGTCACTGACAATATCTTTTGTTCAGGTCCCTTCTGACAAAGTGTCAAATTTTAAGAAGAATTACATTATCTTAATTTATAAACTAAACCTAAATAGTGTTTGGTGATATTAAGACATATTCTATTTTTGTAACCCGTTCATTGATGATACTATCTATTTTTTGAATTTATGTTTTAATAGCAGTAAAATAAAAATGTCGTTCAAAAATTTATTAGAAAAATTGCGCGCGCTTTTTAGCCGTTCCCTTTATTTATTTTCTTGGCCTTAACTTACAGCTTGGTCTTAACAACTAAATTTGTATATAATCCTTTCATACTAAATAATAAATACTTTAATAGTCCTTAAAATCAAAACAGCAAAAATCGCATCTTTCTTGGGTTATATATTGTGTACACTTAGCTCATAGATTACGAAACGTAGTGTTCAAAATATTTAATTTCAGCTGCTATAATTTTTGGTGGGAAAAAAATGTTGTTCTCTCAGATATTTTTTAGTTGTAGAAATAGTTTAAATACTGGTGATTCCAAAGCTAAATTTAATGTATATGTGATATGAAATATCTATTCAAAGCCGCACCGACAAATTTCAGCCATAGCAACTGATTATAAATTATATATGTTATAGGGGTGGTTGACCTCTCTGCCAATGAGACTCTTATGCGAATCTAAATGGGCTTTTTTATTAAGTGATATTTGCATGTGACAAATGAACGATTAAGGCGTGACGTTTCTCGCGATGAAGGTGAATGTGACGCAGGTGGTGATGCCACTAGATGATTCTCAGGGTTCTTGTGGCTGCGTGCGGCGAGTGTCAGGTCTGTCGATGAGGGCGCGTAGCTGGTTCCTCCGGATGGCTGCTGGTAGATCGACTGTGTCGCTAGCTCTCTGCTGTCTCTTGTCTGGTGTCTCAGCCGTCTCGTATGGTGCCTCCGATCGTCTGCCCTCTCCTCATCGGAGTCCGGGCTTATATCCTTTAGGGATTGCATGCTTGCTGGCCAATCGCGATTGTGCATCGATCTTCTAGCCAATCGCTGCAATCGCTTCGTAGAACTCGAGAAATCGGATGTTGCTTGTCCAGACTTTCAAATTCTACGGAAAGGGTGATTGATTGCGTCCGTATCGTTTTGTCACAAAAGGGATTCTCTTAACGACTCTCGCTGTGTGGTCAAAATAAATCCATGACATTTGTCTCATTGTTAATGAATGAACGTTTTTGGTCAAGGTCATCAATGAGACAATTACTCTTTTAAATTTGGACCTATTTGTGTGGTCGCCATACTTTCTATTCTTAATAAACTACAATATAAGAAACTATTATTTTTTAATGATGGAATAAAATTGCTTTTTTGTAAGCAGTTAAACCTTGGACTATTGATTTTATTTATCATCAGTAAACAAATCTCTCCATAAAACATTAGGAATAGCAGCAAGTCAAACTACTTCTGTAAATAAATATTTTTCTGATCCAACCTCGCAGATTTTTAACATTCCAAAATCATTATTTAAAATGAAGCCTTGATTTATCAGTTTTATATGACCATAAAATGTAATTCAGATTAGAAATAAAAATATTTTTCTGAGTTAACTATCCAGCTACCCACTACAAAGTCCCAATTGAAAAGGGTTTCAGCTGCTCACTTTTTGACCATTGTGCTTAAAGGACAAGTGTTTGCCATGTCTTCGTAAATTTACTTTAGTGTTACCCTTTTTGTAGAACGGTATTCCATTTCTTAGTTTTTAAAAAAATGCTCTTTACTTTCACAAAAATTTTAATTCCCTAAAAAAATACAGTTAACATTAAAATAATTCGTATAGTACTACCTACTTTATTTCAGGTTGCGAAATATTATTCTTAGCTTTTTTCATATACATACATATTTCAATATTTGAAAGCCATGCTTTATCACGATTGAGATTTACTATCTGATATTTCGTCATTTGATGCATTTACTAAGATCACAAATTCATTGAATATTTTATCAAAGGCGCATCACTTTTCACATATCGAATAGTAAGTCTGATTCGGGATAAAACCCGGCTTTCATATATTATATAAATCTTTTTCCAAAACTTATAAAAAATATTCTTTGTTCGGCTTTATGTTTAGTCAAAACATTATTTCAAGCCCAACAGATTTGCCCTAATTTACCAAACTGTGTAAAAGTAGTCTCTATTTAAATTTTAGTAATTAAAAATAAAAATACTCTTAAATTTCGATCTTTTTTAGATGTTAAAATTATGCAATTTTAAAACTGCAAAAAAAAATTGATCGATCAAGAGGATTGTTTTTTTTTTGAACTCACTATCTTTTTAATTTAGTTGTTAAAAAATTTTTGCCTATTACCAGATTTATACAAAATTCGATAAGAATCATAAATCATGTTTATAAAATTTAACCTTTTTTTGAAAAGTAAAACGCAGCTTAAAATATTGTATTACTGGAATAAATTTAATTGAATGGATAGATTTTTAGTAACAATTTTATTTCAGTATTTTTAGTTTTATAAGAACTACAAAATATAATCGTCAATTACATGTCAGATGTTCCTAGTTATGTTAGTGAATTTATTGCTATAAATATATATTATTAGTGATTATTTATTTCTGTTTTTTTGGAAAAAGTAGGAAAGTAATGCGAAAGTGACGATATGAATTTTTATTGAAGTGATTTTGAATCACTAAAAGCTAGAACTGTTTAACTGATTTCTTATTTATTTTTAAAGCATTAACAACAAAGAAAAAATCTAAATATGTGTTCAGTGAGTTTAAATTTAATAATACGTAACTACCCAGACATCAACACCTGGAATCCAAACAGCAAATAAATAAATTAGTGATAATCGCTAGTTTTGTATATTAAGTTAAATAACTATATACATACAACAGTCACTTTATTAATTTATTTGTGATTATAAAGGGAAGCTGCTGCTTTCTCGATCGATTCTGTTAATAATCAGCAGCTCTTCTTGGTTCAAGTTCATACGGACCTTCGTGTTTCAAAATTGGAGAGCTTAATTTAAAGTTAATAATGTGTTTTTAATAGCAAGTCATAAATAATAGTTGTTAATTTGTCCTACTTTACCTTTTCAGCCTCTTCGAAACGATTCAAACGCTATTTTGGGCCGTATTCGGTCTGGTAGATCTAGACTCCTTTGAATTAGACGGTATCAAGATATTCACGAGGTTTTGGGGGATGCTCATGTTCGGAACGTACTCAGTGATCAACATTGTAGTGCTCCTGAACCTCCTAATCGCTATGATGAATCACTCGTACCAACTGATATCCGTGGGTGTTATTTTTCTAAATTACCATATAATATATGCTTGCGTTATATAATATTATTTTTTCCTCAGGAAAGAGCCGACATAGAATGGAAGTTTGCCCGCAGTAAATTATGGATAAGCTACTTCGAAGAGGGCGGTACCGTCCCGCCGCCATTCAACATCATACCCACCCCAAAGTCCTTGTGGTACGCTTCCCAGTGGGTCCAGCGCAAAATGTGCGGACACTCCAGGGCGAAAAAAGAGCACATGAGAACAATAAGGGTCAGTATTTAATCGATGAAAGCATATAAATATATATGTATTCGTATATCTAAGAAACGTTAAGTATTTTTAGTATACGAAGATCTTTGTCCTTGAGCGTTAATGATTCAACATAAACTAAAGAAGGGTCCAATAATTAAAAAATATAAAACATTCCGCGTTATATAGCTTTAAAAACTTTTTAGTTTACGGCGCCTTTAACGCTATAGAATTTTCTCGCAGCATACTTATGGTAATGATGTGGCGTGTGTTTCATCGCCATGAAAGTCTTTGAGAAATCGCTTACTACAATATTTAATAAATATAAAGTGCATGCAACGATTAGAAAGTATAATAAACCCTTAGATTCATATAAAGATAAAGATCCCAGATAAATTACATACTAAGCACTTAGATCCTCATGAAACCGGTAAAAATAATAAATAATTTACATATTGTGATTTCGCAACATTTTTTAGTTGTTTATATATTTTTAATAATACATACAATAATAATATTTTATAGTATTTGAGTGAAAATATTTGATAAAAAAGCAGTTTATTGATATTAATTAAAATATTATTATTATTAAATTTATACATTTTCTTTATAAGCAATATTCAAAGATCATTATTTCGCGATTGGCTAATAATATATTTTATATTTAAAATACCTGTAGGGAATCCTAAATATATGTCCTAAAATTGTGACATTATTTTGCAACATTTTACCATCTCTTTGCTTGAAATAAAAAAACGATAGAAATGATTTTGTTTCTTAGCAAAAAATAATTAGATAATTGATCTGAACTAGATTATGAAGTGACAAAACTGAAAAATTCATTGTTGCTACTCGAGTAAAAATCGCTTATTATTTATTTATTAATTTATTTTAGATTAAATTAAGACCATCGTGGCCTAACGGGTTACCCCAATGCGCCACGATGGTCGAAAACAAATTTTAAATTTATAAAACAAAAAAAAAAAACGTATATATACATAAATAGAACAATACTTAAAAATAATAAACATAACAAAAAATTATAAAATATCAAAATTAAATGAGACAAACTGGATCAGCTCCTTGTAGCCAACATTAAACAGGTCAATATGTAATGCAAGCGTATTAAGGAGCCGTATGGCCACAGCCATAGGCGAGTCGGCAAGTGCGGATGTCCTAGCCCTAACTGCCATCAAAAGAGGTCTCGATCGTGATTCTCGAAAATGTTCCGGAACCCAAAACTGGAATTCCTCGAGAATAGCTGGATTGTCGACAGCACCTTTTAGTAGTTTGAAAAAATGCTTTGCGACATACAGCTTTCTGCGAGAATTCAGCGAATCATATCCCAACGCCCCTAAAAGAAAGGCGCTGGGATATAAGTACGGATAATAACCAAATGTCCTTTTGTAAATGTATCTTAAATACCTTTTTTGAATTTTTTCCACTAAAAGGGAATATTTGGCTATTTGGGGATTCCAAATTATAAATCCCGATTCAAGAATGCTACGAACTAAGGTGTCATAGAGGATGCGAATAACTGACGGATCGTCAAAGTGAAAGGCATTCCTCATAACAAAGCCGAGCATCTTGGAAGATTTATCACAGACGTCGTGTATGTGTAGAGAGAACCTCCATTTGCTCTCGAAAGTGATTCCGAGATCTTTAATGGAAGTTTCTCTAGTCAAAATGTTACCACCGAGATGGTAGAAATAAGCTGATGGCGAACGGGATCGAGAAAATGACACAGTATGGCACTTTCCGACACTAAAGGGCAGACGGTTAACGGAAGCCCATCTCCACAGAGAGTCTAAATCACTTTGTAGAGAGAAGGAGTCCGCAACAGATCGAATGCATTTATATAATTTTAAATCATCTGCGTACAGAAGAAAACTTGAATTTTTAATTGCTGTATTTATGTCATTAATAAATAACACAAAAAGCAGAGGTCCCAGATTGGATCCTTGAGGAACCTATTGATAACGTATACTATATTTATATTAAATCGCTTTTATATTTATATACGATATATGTAGGAACTATCTGATTTATTAAAGTACAACAATATTATTTTTATGCATCATAATTATAAAAATGAATTTTGAGCACATTTTTTTACTTTTTTTAACATTTATTTCATCGTTCAAAAACTTTGCAATCTTTATACATTGAAGTGAGCTTTAAAAAAACACAATGTCTTTCAAAACTATTTTTTTTAATTCTTAAATGAACTAAAAAATGTCTTTTATTCGCTTAGTTTACGATTAAATGTCATATCTTATGAATTATAATATATTGTTAATTGATCAAAATATTTTTCTAGTTAATAAAACAATTAAAAAACTGACTTGTTTGACCATAAATGATTTTATTGTCTTTCCAAAAAAATATTGTGTTAAAAAAGTGAGGAAATATAAAGCTTTTGTTAAGCCCAATGTGTTACAACGGGTTTAATCTGTACCAATTGAATCAATCAGACATAATAAATATCCACAAGTATTAACAAGCAGACTGAAAGTCTGGGAAACAGTGACATATACATAATTTATTATAAATTATTATGTGTAATACAATTTATAATTAATAGATGTCACTTTGCAGCCGGGGTTGTTTTTTTAATATTAACGCATTTTCATAAATAAAAATACGAGTCTGCTGGCTCGAACTGCAACATTATTGTTAATAGAACACAATATACAATTATTAATAATCCAAATAAAAAAAATTATGGACTTCACCAAAATAGTTTTAAAAAAAAACAGATCTCTAAAGATCGATATGACATTTTTATGGGTCGATTCACGCTTGAGGGTCGATAAAAATCTAATAAAAAACATTTTTTATTACAGAATCACTTCAACGTGATATGTTCATAAATATTATTTCTTGGACTATGTTGTGCTCGAATTATATAAATGTTTTTTATATAGTGCATTATTATTTTCGACCATCGTGATCCATTGAGGTAATCTGTTAGGTTACGATGGTCCTAATTTAACTTAAATAACCCCTAACTTTCTCAGAGTTAGAAAAAATCCTTTGCATTTCTACTCTTATTGTTTAGCCAATGTGATGATTCTGGGCAAGAAACTTCGCACAAATAAATTAGACAACTAAATAAATTTTGGTAATATTTACTAAATACCTGAAATGATACAAAGCGAATGTGGAGAGTCCAGGTACCTACCACAAAAAAGGGATCTCAACAAATGTTACTGTCAGTGATAAAATACAAAGCCGAATGACTTGGTGTATAAAGCGATGTAGTTTTATACACTGAGCTTTGTATTGTGTAACAGTATCCTTTGTTTAGAACTCTTGTGGCAAAGTGCATTTTATGTGAGTGCTTCTCATCCAATCCAATATGCGGTTGTATTATGCCAAAAAATAGAAAAACTCGTTTTTAGTATTGGTTTCAAGGACTTGCTGGTTTTTAGTAAGGTCCCTAAAAACACAAATTAAATGGGTTACTATACTTGATTCAAAATTAAGTGTTGTCGATATTAAATAATGAGAAAAATTTAATCATGTTTGTGTTACACCCCTACCGCTTTATACCGCTGTATGTTACAGATTTACTCCACTGTAACGCATTAGGTTCCAACGGAAGATTTAATATAAAAATAATAAATGCATTACAACTTTATTTATAAAAATTGGCCAAATGAAATGCTTTTGTTAAATACTGCCTACTGACTGAGATTTCTGAACATAATGTAGTAAATATTAATATCAATAAAATATCTTTTGTGAGTTATTACTGCCATATTTTTTCGACACACTCTTACATTCCTCCCATTATAGAAAATATCAAATTACATAAATAAAATACATGGAAAAATAAATTCCGCGCAATCTCTGATTTTTGTAACAATTCACTAGGCTCCTGAAGTGGTTCCTGCAGAAGTATGAGAATAAATCGTATTTTAAACAAGCTTTTGAGTATGAAAAGTTTAAAGTTTTCACGGTAACTGTCTATGAATATAAAAATACAATATTTGTTCTGAATTCTCTTAAGTAAAAAAATTATATGTGCAAATTTTCTTGTGACTAATATTTTTGATATTTATTTTTATTTCACAAGCTAATATGTTTACTAATACACCGGTGTCAGTATTGGGTGGCAAAGTCGAACACGGAAGAGAGCAGCTTAATAAAAAAATTGTATTGGGCTATTGGTTTCTAAAAGAACTGATCTTGCCTTGAATTTCGCGAGTATAGAAATAAGCAAGTGTCAACTATATTATACGTAATTTAAAAGAAGCTTGGACGAATAGGAAAAATGTTTATTAAAGCCAATAAGTAACCCATATCTATTGAAACACGATTATTTTTCCTGAGTGCCTATAAACGTTACCATTGTGATTGATTCCTGGTGTCACAAAAAATACAAATTTGACATTGTTTAGATGTTCTAAAATGATAAGTATTCTTAAGGATTTGTTTATATAATAATATACAATATATAATATTATCAAGCGATTCAATCAATTAAATGTATTTTTCATCAGTTATAAATATAGATACTGCTTTAATGTACTTACCATTGATTTTTCAAGTATGATTATAGTTATATAAAAATAATATCTATATACAGCTCTGACTTGGTCAAAGATCTTCGTATTATATAATGTCTACAGTATTAAAAACTGTTGTATTTATAAGATATATTATTGTCGTTTATGATACAAGATCTCGAATATGTCTGAATGCGTACTGGATATGAAAGATCGATTTTCGTCGTAGATTAGTTCTTCAACCTTGACTATTATTTAATTTCAATTCTTGTTTTAAGCGGAAGGTGAAACAAGCGAGTGAGAGAGATTTTCGATATCAGGTAATTGATAAGTTTACTGTTACTGTATATAATTTTTTCCATTGAAGAAAAAACATATATGGTAATTTAGGGATGTGTGAGTTACTATGTTGTCTTGCATGGATTTTCAGAGTATTATGCGGAATCTGGTGAGGCGCTATGTGACCGTGCAGCAGAGAAAGGCAGAATCTCAAGGCGTTACAGAAGACGACGTCAACGAGATAAAGCAAGACATATCTGCTTTTAGATGTGAACTTGTCGAAATCCTCAAGAATAGCGGAATGAACACATCGACTGCGAGTGGAGCTGGCTCAGGTGATTATCTATTTTTTAAACCATTTTTCTCAAAAAAAAACTGTGTAAAACACAATACTTAATTAATGTTTAATATAAGAGCAGACAAAGACCTAATTATTGTCGGTGAGGTTGTGCTGGAAATTATTAATGCCATAAACGGTTTTGTTCCCGCTACCCTTAATATATAAATATCACATGCTCTATAAATACGTGTACCTTTAAGCAGGGAGTGTTAATTCGCTTTATGCATTATGAAATATTTCCACGTAGCTCGGGTTGCCGACCTCTGAATATCCTTTCAAGTGGCGTGCACTATTACTTAACCTTTTCTAGAGTATTGAATTGTATAGCTGTCTCCTCCAGCTATATGCCGGTACTGCTTCTCCGTCCTTCTGGCATTTAACGTGAGAATATTTCTATGAATTTCTGTTGAACGTGCCAAAATATTTTATTATAATTTTATTAAAGTGTTTTGAAAAAACATCTACAATAAAATGCTTAATATTAATTAACAATTATCAATTATTAAAAACGTGAAACACTTTGATTACTTAAAAATCTATTTTTAGATGCCATTCAAGCTTTGGTGAAATTTAATCAATTCACAATATGGTTTTTATATTACCAGTATTTAATTTAATACTGATATTTTATTGTATATGGAAGTATTAAACCAAAATTTTAACAATAATTTATTATTATTTTAATTTATTTAATATGAAAAAACAAGGGTAAAGCTCATTATAAAAAATCTGCAGAATCACTCTAGATATTTTCGTTTAGAACACTATTTTTCAGTATTAATACTATTTTTCGTTTAGAACACTATCTTGATTTATACTATGAATGTTCAATATAGAGATGCTAAAAATACTAAATTTTCTACAATTTACCTAATATAATGGCATTAATAAACTTATAATAAAAATATAATTTGTATTACTATCTGTCGGTACCTCACTGTCGTGAGATACCGAAGCTAGCAAGTGTGCGAATAGCGGATCCTCAACTTTTTTGTTTTTAAATATTATTTTTATTTCGTTCTGTTTTTTTATTCTATTTTTTAATTTAATGTATAGATATATCTTTACTTCATCAAATTGCTTTTAATCATTTAAATATATAATTTATTTTAGTGCAAATTCTGAATTAATGGGCGATAAGGGCAAATTTATAAGCGTTAGAATAAAATCAGTTTATATATTAATTACCAATGGATAGTATAATTAATGTATTAAATAATTTAAATTAAATTGAGTTCATATAAATATAAATTTAATTAGTTTTAATGCATGAGAATAATATTGTTGTACTTTTAAAAAATCATAAATATCAAAACACTTGCTTAATATATTTAGTAAAATTAAAACATGTATAATATAACTTGATTAACGTTTAACATAGTTCTTTGTGTTTTTTATTATAATTGTTTGGGCACTCTAAAGTTTTTACATATCTATTTTATATGAACATAAAATGTATGATATTTATATTAAGATATTTATTTATAATTTGATGAATACTTTATTAACATTTTCCCGCTACTCCTTTATTGTATTTTTACACGAAATAATAACTTAAATTATATACACTAGCGAAAATATTAAAATTTTAAGAAGTAAAATTTATTGTAACATGAAAGTTTAGTAATGTAACTCAATGACACTTTTATTGTCTAGAAGATTTAAATTTTTGCTTAATATGTGCTATTTAGTTTGATCATCAGAGATTATGTTTTCCTAGATTTTTCTAATCTCACATATAAATATCGTGAAGGTTATTTAAAATCGAGCATTAATCATGTCATTACGTTTTAACTTGAAAACCGGAATATTAAATTATTTAAATTAATCAGTCACTAAAACTACAGGATCATACAGTCATATTATTCACGGAGCATCCGTACTGCCTTAGCTGTTCCTCATTAATCGAATATGAAACACATTACGGTCTGCTATTTCTGCGAGTTTTAATCGTATATATTTTGACAAAAGGTGACATTTTTTAGAGATAGCAAAATAATTATAAATCGTGTCGAGTTGACGCTCATAATTTTTTTATTTAATTTAATGTACAAATATATAGTTGACACGATAAATAATTATAATAGATACGCTTCATTTAATTCTCACTAATTGTAAATCATAATATTGTTATAAAAGTCTTAATATGACTGCACATGGATTTTAAACAGGGGCGTCATTGGAGAACGTAGGTAGTGATATTTGTTCCCTCTTGAATTCGTCCAGAAAAATGCATGTCATTTAATGAAATACTACGAATTCTAATGAAGTTAAAATCTTAAAAACTACCAATAATTGGCCTATTTTAGCCTTCCCTCTCCCCTGGAAAAAATTGAAACATCGTTCCTGCGATCTTAACATCTTTTGATGTTAAGATCGCAGTTAAAGATCGAGTTAAATTAAGCAGAACAATGAAATTAAAATTAAAAATATTGTATAGCGATTGTGTTGTATCGCCTTTAATTTCAAACGTCATATCTGGATCTTTTGGCACATTTTCTAAAAGTTCGACTAACGTTTTCTCTATGAATAGCTGTGACAGCTTCTATTCTTGTGCTCCAGCGTGTTTCTAAATAGCGTTTTAATGTCAGAGGTAAAGCTTTTTTTAATTCTTTCTAGCGAATAGTAGAACGAGAAAAAACGTTATGCTTCCAACTGTTCCGAAAAAAGTCCACACTAGATAGTGTTATTAAAGATGATGCAAAATAAATTTGTTAGATATTTTTACAAGAGCAGCTACAGTATTTATATCATAGTACCTTTTTGCTAGGAGCGTTGCTATACATTTTTTTAGTACAGAGTGGTGCCGACAATCCGTCGATGCTTGACGATTTTCAGATGTGGACTGTCGTGTATTCTAGAGAGTCGCGATTGCGTCCTTATCCCTAACCGTTGCAACCAGAACTTCAGCGCTCTAAAACGCTCACTTAAAATTAAATGGTGTTTTTTAGAGGTTTGTTTTTCAAATTGGGCAGACTTTTTCCAGTGACAATCAATTGGACAACTGACTGCTGATTTGTGTTCAATCTGGCTTGCCATTTCACCATGAATAGACTTACGCCAGAACAACGCTTGCAAATTGTGCAAATTTATTTTGTAAATCATGGTTCAGTTCACAAAACTTACTCTGCGCTACTTCCATTTTACGCCGACATAAACGTCTATCCAAGCAATTCGATTAACCATGGATCGTTTTCACACCACGCATACTCTAATTGATAATACGCATCCGCAGAGACGTCGTACATTGCGCACCGAAGCTGTTTCTGCTATGGAGCGTATTATTGAGGAGGACCCGAATGAGCTGATTCTCCATCGTGCACAGCAATTGTAGCCGTGTTCATGCACTTGATGAAAGATTTTGCGGAAAGAATTGGTTTATGAGCTTACAAAATCCACTTCATGCTTGACCATCGTGTGCGTCGTACGTTCGGTGAATGGGCCAAAAACGAGTTTGTTCTTGAACCTCATTTTCACCACAAAATTTTGTACAGCGTGTGTGAAGAGTAAATAAAATCCACAAGCCATTAAAAGTCACTGTTTAGTATGCTTTATGGGCTGGTGGAATCATTGGTCTATATTTCCTCAAAAATAATGCCGGCCAGAACGTCTCAATCAATAGAGAGCGCTATAAATCCATGATTACTGACTTTATCGTTTTCCAATTGAATGGTATTAATCTTGAAAAGCTTTGGTTTCAACAAGACGGTGCAACATGCCACACAGCGCGCGCTACAATCAATTTATTGAAGAAAACATTCAATAAGCGCACAATTTTGCGTAATGGGCCTGTGAATTAGCCTCCAAGATCGTGTGATTTAATACCTTTGGACTATTTTCTGTGGGCATATGTGAAATCGCTAGTCTATGCCGATAAACGACTCGGAAGCCAACATTCGCCGCGTTATTGCCGATATACGGCCCTAGCTGCTCGAAAAAGTGGACTTTAAATCATATTAAAACACTAAGTGCATAAAATTATCTTTCCAATAAAGCCATTACCACGTTTTTTGTGTGTTTTATTTTAGTACACTAGCTACGAGAATTAGTCTGTACAAAAGCTAAGATTTAAATAAATAAAGCACATATCGAGCTTTCAAGTCATGATTCTGAGTTTACTCTTAATATTTTTAGCACCTTATATTTTTTGTATTACCTATTTTATAATATGTATTTACTATGTTTAAGATATGCTTTTTTTATTATTGTTGAGCTCACAGATTTTATTTTTATACCAGAAAAAAAATATATTATATGAGCACTCTAAAACATATCATTTGCATTGACATAAAAGTGTCTTCATGAAATATTTAAACCAACATCTATCACAATCTATCCACGGTATCTCGTATTTCAAACGTTATTCTCAAGATTACATATGTACTACACAGCCAACCGAATCGACCTGAGGGTCACAGATGGTCCTTCTTACCCAATCTGAAATTCACATAAATTATTAGGGTCCTTTGTACCAAGCATACGTTTGGTGCATTTTTAATATTTTTTAAGGATATGTAAGAAAGTAAAGAATATCATATAAAGGGCGGTACAGAACTTTCTTTTTCAGGTTCTGGTGGCAAGAAGAACCGGCAGAAGGAGAGGCGACTGATGAAGGGCTTCAACATAGCGCCGGCGAATAACGTAACATTACCTCCTGTCGCGGAGTTCATTGCGTCTCTCCACCACCAGGTTTGTGGATGTTGGATGTCGATGGTAACAGTCACCAAGAGTTGGCAATGCTTACACCGTCACGAGTGCCTCATCAAAAGTTGCTGCAAAATAATGCTTAAGTCATAACCGAATAATAAAATTTCGTTCTTATTACAGCTATATCACAGTGTAACGATGTAATAACCATTACTAATACTGCACAATATCACATACTCACTAATAATGTATAATTTTATATACACACTTAGTAAAACGAACACAGATATATATTTAATATGACAATATATACTCAAAATTTAATGACAGATGTGCTACTTTCTAGACATTCGTTTTTGAATCAAGCAGTCAGAATATCTGGTAGATTGAGTAAAATACAGAATTCTAGATACGTAAATAATTATTTGAAACTAAATATAAATTATATTTATTCTCTTTATATTTTCAACGGGTATCTTAAAATTGTTTCAAAGGCTATTATATCATAAATAAATTACTCTATATGGTCACTTAAGGATCAATTTATACAATTTATATTTATAAAGTATAGATCTAAGTTTGTAATAGCCTGTTTATACTTCTAATAATATTTAATTAACTGTAGATTATATTAAAAAAATATAAGATCGATTCGTTATTTTAATATTAATAACACCAAATTTTAATCTCACTATAATATTTTATTTAATATTTTTAATAATATTGCTTTGCACATACACAATTTTAAAACACATGTCATTAAAAAAAATATTATTATAAAATCTGACCGATGTGTTTTTGTACGTAGCATTCAGATCAAAGCCACGGACACGAGATGTTTGGTTCTACCTTTTCTGGGATATTCGGTGGCGGTGGGAGCGTCCACAAAGCTCCTCATCACTCTTTGAGAACCTCTCAGAGTTCACTCAGCAGCGACGTAAATCCTTATCATCGTGGACTCACCCTTAACATGGGCAGGTAAATAAAAAACAGTGCTATATAATACATAGAAATAAATAAACATACATGTGTGTAGCATACCGATGGCCTTAAGTGTAAATTGTCCAGCTTTATAATTGTCAAAAGACAATGTAGTCAATATTTGTTTTTAATCTTACACTAAAACATTTGTGTCGTCAGTCGTAAGTAAATTCGTTATGGTGCTTGAATTAACTCTTGGCGATTGAATATAGCGGAATTAAAATGGACGATCGAAGTGTAAAGTTTGCTTAGCTGCGGATTATACAATCTGTGTCAATTTTGCGCTAGCTCCACTGATGGTGAGCTTATATTATCTAAGAAATGGGTTGATTATTTAAGTGATATTCAAATCCCGTTAATATCATATAACCTACAGATGCATTGCATTTAAATTTGCGTAAAATTAACAGCGATAGTTTCACTACCTGCTCAATGAAATTTTTAGCGTCATACCGCAAGTCCATTGTGATTTAAAAATTAATTTCTACCGGTTCACACAAATTCTGTTGTTTTCACGCACGTGAATAAGAACAAAAAAAAATAATTACAACGTGATCATTTAGAATGGTTACTACAGTACCCATATTATTAATGAAAAATATCACTCTTAATTTTTACGTTTACTTTGAAAGGTACGCCAATTCTGTAGAAGATAATAATGAATTTTGCATCACTATTTTATAAAGTATAATATATCATTTTTAATCAATTTAAATATTTGTTCAAAATATTTATTTATATGTTATATATACTTGCAGTTATAAAATCTATGTTACCGTGCTTATTTTATGAAGTAAAGTTATTTACAGATTGTGTTTGTATCTCAATCTCAAAAAATCGGGTTTAGCTCCATTTGTTGCGATTTTATTGTTTTCAACTCTATTGTGCCCATATATAGTCAGGAATATTAAGTAGAGAAATTTTTCTCAGAAGTAAATTCCAAACGGTAGTGCTGATGGAATCAAATTCCGAATGGAAGTGCTGACAAAAGCGTATTCCGAATTGATAAGCGCTAATTAGACGCGACGGTTTGTTTATTTCCGTCGTTTTCTATTAAAATATTTGCGTAACAGTCATAGTTTAAGCAGATACAGATTTTCTAATTTCATAATTGTCATTTCGCATTTAACCTACTGCTTTTTTGTAATGTAATTAATTAGCATTTGTATGAACGAACGTTAAGTCTGTTTTTTAGCTATTCCTTCAGATTTCTAATCGTCCTGTTGACATAACAATTTCACGTGTCAGTGTTTTTGTTTATTGCGCTTTTAACGCGTATGCACACTGAATTTTAGTCACTGTTAGAACCAAATCTTTCTTAAATATCAAGTATTTTTAATAAAACTTGGCTGTCTGTAATCAACAGTTTAAAATTGTTTTAAAAATATACAATTTTGGGTTTCACTCAAACTTCCAACATTTATTGAGTTAAATATAACCACCTGTTTTTGGCTTTTTTTAGAAATAAAATCGAACTGTTTTATAGAAGAATTGCTACATATGATGGGAAGTAAGTTTTGTAAAACAATTTCAAATACCCAAATATATATGTAATTCATATTGCATATTGCTCCATAGTTTGTCTGCACTTGGATATTACACTATGTTTTAAAAAGATGACAGCTATCCTAGCCGATATTATTACTGATATGAGATTATTAGCAAAAGTGTATTTAAATCGTATTTTGGTCAATAGGAGGGTGCAAAAACAATTATCACTTCTCAGAAGTCAAAAATTCACGTCAAAAGTGCAGTGGGAACGCTCGGTGCAACATGCGAACATGTCTGATTCTTAGAATCGAATGACTCATAATGAGTAACACTTTTTAAACTATGCCTGAAAGTCCATACTGCAAAGATGTGGATGACTGATTAATGAGTCACCCCTTATCTCACCATGCCTAAAAACGGTTCTGGTATATCTGTTACGCAACATGTCAAGATTTGTTCTATCTGCTTATAATAATTTAATAACGTTAACTATCTAAACATTCCTTGTATTTGTGTTGTATTTATGAACATATTATATTATACTTATCTTTTCTTAGGCAAAAAATATTAGTTCATTGAGTATTTTTTCAGTGTTTCATTTCACTGAAACAATAGAGTCAAAACGTTTTTTTTTTGTGATTAGTTGCTTATATGGCAAAGTGGCATTATTGAGTATTATACCAATTTACACTTAAGGCCATCGACATATTTTTTCTTAGCCATGAAAATAAATTTATGTGTGTGTGTGCAAAGGTTCCATTCGAAACGCTCATCTTCGCACAAAAGAAGATGGGGGACGCTTATAGAAGCAGCTAAAGTTGGAAGAGTTAGTAGATTAATTGGAAGAAGCAGGTAATGACATTCACAATGAAATGTAGTTAGTTGTCTTGCATAATAATCGATGTTATGTTGTCACTGTTAAGCAATATCTCAGTATCTATTACTGCAAGTTACTGACATATTTCTTCTCTGTAGTAAATGGGGATTGTTAATAACAATTATAATACAAAGGTGAAATATTTTTCCAGTAAGAAACACTGTTTTTCAAAAATCATATCAAATGATTAAATAAAATTTGATTCACGATTAAATTTCAAGTGCAACTTAAAAATATGTTTAACCTTTGATGAAATAATTTGTAAAGTTATTCGTGAATCATCTTTTATAAAGTATTTTATATAACTGACTGACCGAGTATAATAAACTACTTTTGAGTACACATTCTATGCTATCTATCTATGAATGAGTTAGTCGCTTTTAAGATGATATATAAATCGAATCATGAAAATTTTATTTCAGGTCTGAAGACTCCGTCTGTAATTCGCACTGTAGACAAAATTCGTCACACAGTCATTCGAACAGTCCTCCCAGTGATAACACAGATTCTCCCAGCGACTCAAATCGAAGCTTGGAACGTCCACAGCCTCCGAAGTCTAAATATGATGCTAACACTGGCAGTGAACATCGTTCACATTCACACGGTATGTTCGATGGGTATAAAATCAAAGGCAGTATTTTAAATTTAAATACTCATACACCTTTGATTTTATACCCTTTACTAAGTTCAAGATCAAAAATACATATTTAAACATTAGAACACTCCTTTTTAGGTATAAGTGCATTAGTAGCTTTAAAGAAAAAACGAAAGAAATTCTCCGACTCCAGAAACGCAAGTCCTGATCCACCACCACATATTACACCACCGAACAAAAAAGTAAGTCATCTCATGATATTGATAATCTTAACTGAATTTTTGCACTATGTATGATATTCTTTATTTTTTTTCAAGATCCTTAAACGAGCTTGTAGTGTTCCTATAAGAGTAGCAGACGTTATTAATCCGTCTCACGCTTCACAAGCGCAATGTGAGCCCAAAACAGAAACTGTAAGGCAAACTGGTATGAATCGGACGCATGAGGTATGTAAAAAATTTGGGGATATACGTTCAAATTAATTTGATTTTTTTCCAGTAGATGAAAAGGGAATGACGCCTTCGACGACCGAGGAGAGCGTCGGTCGTGGCACAATGCCTAGGAAGTCAACTCCTGAAACAAAACCAGCTGGAAGTTCTTTAGAACCTTTGCTCACATCTTTAGATGAATCACCACAAAAAGTATAAATTAGAATATGTAACATCAAACCTAGCATGCTATTAATTCAGACCAAGAACTTTCTTATAACAAAGTAAAGTAAAATCGGATAACTTGGGACAGTTTTCAATTTTTTTTAAATTTATATATTTTGAGTCAAACAAGACTAAGATTGAGACACTATTTTAAACTGACGAACGGTAATGATACTAGTATTGATGTGTAAGTGACGAGAGTGAGTGAGAGATAAGGGCGTGCAGAATGTACGCTCTTAGCTCTCTCACTCTCGTCACTTAACACGCGAGTGAGCGAACGGGAAAGTATCTCACCGTACGCGCCTGATCAATATAGAAAATTAATTGCAGTGGCAGAGTAATTTTAGTACCTTTCAAAATTCACGAGTCTCTCTCGTCTCTGATCTACTGTGTCTTCTCTTCTCCCAGTTCTGACATGAGCAAGTGTGCGTTACCTTATAACACGTAAACTGTGTGACAAACACATCTCTCACAATAAAGTAGTAGTAATGCAAGTCCTTTTTGATGCCATTTGAAACCATCCAGCATGATGGACGACTAGTATTAGTCGCTGACTATTGACCTGGAATACCTGGGTTCGAATCTCATATGGACCTTAATGATAATCAAGTTTTATCGTGTCTATTAAATCGAAATTAGTGATTATTATATAACTCTAATTCCGATTAATCATCACAGATTAGTTTTACCTAGATTTTTTAATTTCACTAATGAATATCTTGATGCATAATTAAAGTAAATATTAGGTATACAATTCTTTTTTATAATGAGCTACTTAAGCTTATAGAAAATATTATAAAAAAAATGTTTGCCTAAGTAAGTTGATTTTTTTCTCTCTGATCTCAACTCTAAAGCACTTTAAGCTAGAAAGCATTAAATGTTTTATGTGTGTTCTCGTAGATGCTTAAATGCATGTGAAAAATGCCTATTTAGACTAATTATCATAGAGTCAATGTTTGCGTATAATAAGGCATTAGTTTATATTTCGGGTGGCACTTTATAAACAAAACCATTGTGATCATTTCCCAATGCAGACAAAGGATGAAGAATAACAATAACTATTCGTTAAGCAAGACTATGCATATTGCTTCGATGCATATTTTTAGATAAAATAAGATCACTATGCATTGTATAAGTAGTGATAAGACGTTTTGATTATTGTGATAGATATTAATGGTTTTTTGTAGTTTGTGCCATTCTTAGGTGGTCTAAATAGGACTATTTCTATAAACACTATATCTACAAACCTCAAGAGAAACATAAATATTTCTCTTGCGGTTTGTTTATAAAGCACTTCTGTTCAATTGACGTTTTCTACTGAGCAATTATGTAAAATCCCCTGCAGATTTAGATTCGACTATTTAGCCTTTCTAGAATATGTATATTAGCGTTGTATTTACGTTAGTTTTTAAAGCAACGAGCACCTAACACATTTACACAATAATATTAAATGTTGCTTTCTACTTACTTATTACTAAATATTTATTTTGTATTACTATTGCTCATTTTTGAAGCCTATCTTTATATATAATTAACGCCTAATAATTTATCTTGTAATTTTAATACATTTGCATGTATCTTACTACATCCTTATTTTGATTGAGAATTTAGCAGCAGTTGCTCTATCACAATTGAATAAAATGAATGTGAAACTTACCTGCAATAGAGTTTCAGTTACTCAATTTGCATGCAAAATATGTGCAGTAGTAGTGTTATTGTGTTTATCTTACCAATATATATTATTTTATTAATTTATCATAATTATGTCATCAGCATTGCAAAGATTGTGTATCGCTATTCTATGTATTAACATTCGTTCTTTGGCTTTTCGGTGTTTCTTCAATGTATTAAAAAAACATGTACTCTTGTTTAATTCTTCTTCTAGTTTATATTATACTTTTAATGATATTTAAAATACGTAAAATGTGTCTCAAGTTGTCCTGATTGTTAGTAAATTATTGCTTATAGTTCCAGCACAATAATAGATCTGTCTTCTTTACAGGCACACAAAAATGGAAAAATGGTAGTTTTGCCTCGATTGCCCGGTATTATACCACTTAGCGGACACCAACAACCTTCCGGATGGTTGTAGTCGAAATTCACAGCTGATTGTTTATATTATTTATTTATGTAAACAGCACGCATATAAATATAAATAAAGAATACATATATCGAGGAAGATTACTGATATCACTATTGTTAAATAATAAAACGAACGATTCTTGCACCTAAATAGAGTATAGTGAAAAAAATGACATTATGAAATTTTAGTGTTAACTAATTGCTATATAAAAAAATGATGAATGAGCAGGGTGAAGAACAACGCCTAAAAAAACAAAATTTACAAACACGACCAACAAATTTATATATTAAACATATAATATTTATAAATAAATAAAAATATATGGAGTAAGATTAATATGAAAGATCATTTTAATTTTATACATTCAGAGAAACAGTTTTTATTCATTTACATATACAAAGAACGTTGAGATTATCGAATATTAAACAATGGTTATAATTTACAATGACTATCGATATATTATATATTTATTGTAAGCGTTATCGTTAATATGTATCACTTTTGTATTAGTGCTTAAAAGTAGCCGATATCCACATAAAATAATCGACTACTTTTATTAATGTCTCATAAATATGTTTGCATTATATAAACCACCACAAAAACTGTTTTTGGTAAAACATTTTTACACTGCACCCGCTTTAGCCACACCTCCTTTCGTTGGGCGAGCAAAAAATATAAGTAGCTGCTTCATTGTCTCGCTTTTTATTAGCTGAATAAAATTCAGATGATTTGTGTATACTTGATATTATAATATATTAATATAAATATACAATCTGAAATTTAAGTGGAGAGGTACAAATCTGTCGAATATTGTTAAATTTCTCACGAACCGCATGTAAGACTGGAACCCATGCTTTTTCATGTGTGCGGGTGAGGTATAAAAATGTAATACCTAATTTATTTTTTATTATTTTAATGGACCATATTTTTCCAATCAAATAGATATCTTACAAAGAATAAGGGTACCAATTCGCAATATTATTTTATAAAATAAAACTATACCTAAAATGAAACTATTAAAGATACGATAATATTAAAAATAGTAACGAATGTTTTATAACGATATTTTAACCGTATATAACCATCAAATCGATAATGGTGGTCGTCTAATGATAAAATTTTGTTTTGGAAAGTTGATCTAAAGTTTGTGTTCATGTAAAAGCACATCTCGAAAATGAATGATCGGATCTAGTCACTAGATATAATGAATTCGTTTACACACTACTTTTTCATTCGCCCTATTATTATATTAATTGTAACGTATCGGTTTTGCTATATATTGTATGTAATAGTGTCGTAATATAACGTTATCATTATTATATATGTATTTGTTTATACACCACGCATATGTATATCATTTTATAGTTTATAACAACATCGACAGAACACAAAAAATACCAATTTACACGATTCAATTGATATTTATTTTAATTAAGACAAATTTGTATATAAAATAAAATAAATATATTATTTATATGTAGGTCAATATGGATGTTTTATTTCTAATATTGTGTAATATATTTGAAAATATTTAATTGGTATTATGTTAGAAAATAAACGTATATTAAAAGCATAATTTTATAGATACATCACTATATATGATAGTATTAAAAAGTGGTGGTGAAGATGCTGCAACTCCGTTTCAGCCCACGGACGAGAGATGACTTATAAACCGGCTCTATTTTACTCTGTATCTTAGATGTTATCTAGAATATCGCCACTGTAAGTATACTACAATCCTTCCTGATCATCAAATGCGCATCAAAATTACCTAAAACAGTCCGCTCAAGCATTTTCGCGTGATAGCGAAACGTTTGCTGTCAAATATATCGTAAAAATATCGTACGAACATAATGAAGATTTCATCAAGAGATGGTAATATATACATTGTTCTGGAACAGCGAGAGGAATAAGGATGCTCCGTGAATAATACGACTGTATGATCCTATAGTTCTAGCGACTGATTAATTATTCTAATTTAATTAATTTAATTTATATTCTGTTTTTATAGTTGAAACGTAATGACATGATTAATGCGTTACACGTGTATATAATATAATAATAATTGAATATAATTCGTACATATGTGTTATAAAAACTTTTATGAGTATTTTCTAGTCTTCCAACTATACGCACCCAAATAGCACATCCATAATTTCCCGTGTTATTGGGGGGTCTACTGTAATCGCAATTAAAAGCATTTAATTAACAGAGCCACTCAAACAATACATTAAAATATCAAACCAAGTTGTCATGAAAATCAATCTTACTAAAATAGATATTTTACAGCCAATACAAAGCGGCAATGCCAATGAGATTCACTAAAAGTTAACGTCATATTTGACAAATTAAAAAAAACTGTTAAATAAAGCTTTAAAAAAATGCACTCAAGAATAATATCCCTCAGAGCTTCTGCGACTTGTGACCGCTGACAAGAAGACTCCGAAGAATAACTCGAGACAACTATACATATTAAATACAAATCATCGTTGCCATATAATTCAAACAATAAAAATAACACATAAACAAGATCAAAATTGAATTCAAACTAGTTCGAAACTCGTGCCCGTCATTTCTTTATACAATTTACAATATTTTATTGATATAATCAATTATTTCATATACACTTTAGGTGCACCCTCACTTCTCTTCATCCATATGATGAGTACACCATATTTTGAATGCCGTCCTTTCCAAATTTTACTCAGTTCCACTTTAGGACCCTGAGGTAATCGGAAAATACAATTTTAATAATATTATTGCTTGAAAAATATATTTTTATTTTACTAATATAAAATAAAATATTTTATATGGTAATTAGATTGATTAAAAACAAATTTAAATGACACGTCCTTAACCCTTTCACCGCGGATGACTTCTATAGAAGTCATCAAGAAAATCGCCAGTACTCATTAGGCACCTAAAGGTGCCACAAACCTTTGAGCCTAATAATATGGTTATTTAGTATAATTTAAGACTGTTAATAACTTGAATTTATTGAACCATAATATTTTTAAAAATATGGCATGAATAGGTGCCCTCCAAATATTAACAAACTTCGAAATGGCGCGCAAAAATATCAACCGCGGCGAAAGGGTTGAAGAATTACAACAGCGGCTTCACATATGCGTTCAGGAAATATAATTACACACAGCACAGAGGTTGTATTATATATTTTACTTAAAACACCGCAAATACTATTTTTCATAACGTTCTTGCATACCATCACTCGTCATTTTACAAAGAATATTATTAGAGCTCATTTATTACAAATTTTGTTAAGTTGCTCTCCTTGTAAGATATATAAGCACCCACGTCACATTCACTTTCTGTCAACAGCATTACCCTTTAAGGCTTATATAAGCAAAACTAAAATATTAGATGAGACAATTTCTCTAAAATATATTCTTTCGTTATACATATGTATGTAGGCAAATACAACAATAACTTTCTCAAATTAATTACAGGTTAATTTATAATGTAGAAGCTTTTCATTGCAAGCCAAAATGATCGAAATTACCCTGTAAGTTAGACCGATTTCGATATTTTTTTTCTAAATCTCAATGGCGATAAATTGCTCCTCTGTTTTTATCGCATATAATTATAGGAACAATAGATTGCTGTTCCATCACAAAACATTGCCTGCACCTAATGCACAGATAATGACGATTCTTATGCGTAAGAATCTTGGGACTGCTAAAACTGTAATGAAAAGCATTGTATTATAAAAAATATTTTATTTAATGAAATATATACATAATTAATTTTTCTTCTTTATATTTTTAATAAATAATCCTATACTTCTAATATCAAACTATAATATATTGATATTATAAGTAATTTTTATTAAAAATTATCACTTACCACGTCTGCGCATTGATAAACGTAATGGACATTATGTACACTCGCCAACTAAAAATCATAGGAAGAATTCGTTTTCATCGACAATATGTTAACATGATGTTAAGAATGTTAATCACAACAAAAATGATTCTAAATAAGCTCTAATTAAAGTGAGTATCGCTCCGAGGATATAGCAAAAAAAATTAATTGTATCAATATAATGATATATAAAAGTCTAATTGGTCTTGTATGTGCTATACCCGAGGAGCGATTAATGCGTAATAAAATAAAATACTTTACACCAAGTGCTAGGTGGAGTTGCATCCTCGTGGCCAATTTAGTGGTGTTATGTCAAAAGAAAAAGAAAAATACTAAATTAAGATCTTCTCTACTAAATTAAAATTTATGTAACAGTATTAGTGTTAATTGGAATCGGCCACGTTTATCATATTTGTGTGTATGTAACTGCATGACGGGTCTCTGCAATTTCCGCTCACGTCGAAGGGACACAAAATACCCCTAGGGTCGAAGGACCAACTGAAAGGACAAAACAAAAAAATTAAACAAAATCTAGAACAGACACCAAAGATTATGAATAACTCGCCTCTGACTAGACATTCCTAATATAGTTGAATCGTACTCCATGAAGCCAACTGATTTACTCTTATTATCGTTTAAGACTTTGTTGTCTCTTATCGACACCAGCAGCGGCGTGTTATCGTTGGAATGATTTATTATATTGATGTCTACTTTCTCCACGCTTTCTTCGAAATCCATACTCTGGTCATCTTTATCTCCGTTTTCAATATGAACCTGTCTCTTCCCATCGTCTTTGTTAATTAAGGACACAGATATGTTTTTAAGTCTACTGTTTTCAGTCTTTGGATTGTCTTTAGTATCTAAAACTATTTTGTTTGTACTCGGATTATTGCTAATGACCGGAATAGTAACCGGAGGACTATTTTCGATGCTTCTCTTAGGAACACTCTTTGGAAATCTGAAACGAAATCACAATTTAGAACAGGTTGATGACGCGAGCTCTGAAGTCAAGTACAAAATTTAGACAACCTGATTTGATGATTCAACAACACCATTTGTTGCTTATAGAGTCGAGTGAGTTGACGGTCATTAATCAACTTCGAATTTTGATTCATGATCAAAGATTTCTCTATGTTCTGCAATACAATTTTCATGCTCTTCATCTGCTTGACGAGAGTGTTCTTTTTCAACTTTAAGTTACTTATTTCTGTCTTTTGTCGCAACGATACTAACGAACAATTAGATATTTTTTTCCTGTAAAATTTAAAAGCAATTTTATGATACGCCAAAAGTTTTTTATTACCTTTGCGGACACTTTAAATTATATTTAGAAGAACTTATTAAAGAGTGGGTTGTGCAAAAAAACATCACACAAACATAATTATAATAAATATATCATAAAACACGTTTCTGATATGATAAGATAAAGAAGTAGTGCACTCTATATACAAAGAACAAGAGTAAAGATATGGTAATGCTTTTCAAATGAAAATAAAAGAAGAAAAATGCAAACAACGAACAAATCTTATAAAATATCAATGTTTTCACAACAACCACATAATTAATATTGCTTTAAATACTGGCATAGGTCAAATACGTATTATAGATAAGAGAAGTGTTGTTCATAAACTAAGAATCAGCGGTTGTTATGAAGACACTATATATAAATATATATATTACACTATCATACTTTTACTCCTCTTTTCAATTGTCGCATCAACAGCTTTAGATGTTAACGTTTCAAATCCTTAAGATCCTTATAAAACTAAAACAATTTGATTAAAAACATTATTACCGTCCGCAAAGGGTTCAACGATTAAAATGTCCAAATATAACCTTATGAAGTTCAAATGCTGATCGAACACTTTGAACGAATGTTCGTTTCCTTTCACTTCTTGTGCATTACTCCCGTGGTTTACGTTTCCATTGATAAACGTAGAAGGAGCCAAAATTTGTTTAAAGCTTATTTTATTTTGTACATTCTGGAGAGAAGGCTTCTGGCCGTTAGTGTTCGATAAATTTTTCACTTTAGAATTCTCCAACTCCTGCATTCGCAGTATCAGTTTTTGGTACTCTTGTTGATCGGAAGGCGTCAAATTTTTAATTATCTAAAAAATATTAAAATATAATAAGGTGCAAGTGATTCTGATTGAATACATAAAACGTATACGAAAAATTAAGATAACCTTGAAACAGAGATAAAATATATTAATTCTAACGATAGTTGTTAACATGCTTGATATCTTTTTTAAATGTTAGATAACGATTAAAACCGCTGTTGCTGTTTTATTTGAATTGTCGGTTACCGAAGTGATAAAAATGTTTTTTAAAGGTAGAGTTTAATATATAATATTTGTAGCCAAATATATCAAGGTTTACTGTATTTTTTTAGCACTGACAAAATACTCAAAATTATTTTATATTTGCATATTCATTGATGATTATTAAATGATTACAGCAATAGACAAACTAACATATTAGCAAAAAAGTGATCAGTAACTTGATCATAAACTGAAGTATTAAGATCGCATGTAACGCAAAGAGCAATCTGAGTTGAACAAGTTTGCCTGTATGCAGCCTGAGATCGGCAAAAAAAATAAAGCAAATAAATCAGAATTTTGTAGAACATCTGGGGGGGGTCATAGAAAAGAACTTTAACCCTTTCACCGCGGCTGATTTCAATAAATTATTGAGATTTGTTAATCATCAGTATTTTTGCCACGCCCTAATCAATGATAAAAATGCAATATTTATTGAGTATTTTGTCAAAGCAATTATACACATTATTATAGAGTAATTTTTAAATCTATAGTGGTTCTATTAATTAATTAAAATTAGGTACATATTGTTATACAAATTTCGCTTATATAATAATTAGCAATGAGTACTTTATTTACATTTAGATTCCATGTATGATATTTCAGTATCAGGTTGTTCCATAAGTCTTCGCGTTTTTTTCTTACATTTTCAAAAATGTATAACTTTTTATGAATTAACGATAATTTCACTATTCTTTCAGTATTTGTTAACAGTAGTCATATCAATGATGTTATTTAGTAATGGGATATTTTTTGTTTCGATATTTTTAACCCTAAATCAACAATGGCAGTAAAGATAAAATAATCTCAGTTTAGCTATATTATGCTTTATGAGCTTCAACTCGATCATAATGCGACAATAGCAGTTAAAAACATCTGTAGTGCAATGGGCAGGGATGCTAAATTTAAGGTGAAAAAATTAAATTCGGGAATTTTGACATTGAATCTCCACCTAATGGGGGGTGATCCTTATGTGTTGTTAGTGAGGATATTAGTGCTGCCATCAAATCAGGTATGAGATTAACGATGCAGAAGCTAGCACAAAAGCTCGATTTGAATAAACTTTAACCAATGTTCTCAATCAGAAGACTGAAGGATCATACTTTCAAAACATAGTGCAATATCCATGTGCATACAAACTATGGAACAATATGCGAAATGCAACGTCTGTACTTCTTCTTCCGCTTATTTTCTCCGGAGAGATAAGTTAGCTTAGCTTGTATTTTAGACTTGACCTAATAAAAGTTCTTATACTATAATTAGTTTTAAAACTTTCATTAGGTTAGGGTTGGGTTTGAATAGCAAATGGATGTTTCGCATCCGTCAAATTAAGTTTTATAGACATTTTAGAGCAACATATAATTTCACTAGTACCTATCAATTAAATTATATTTTCACTAGTATAAATATATATTTACTGGTGAGAATGTATTTGGACTTCACTAGTGAAAAATGTATCTTCACTGAAAAATACACATTCATTGTAACATGTATACATCGCATATAAATAAATAATGATAAGCAGAGCTAGTACAAGGATGAACGAGCGAGACACTTGGAACGATGGAAAGGGAGCAGAAATGATTGAAAAATTTCAAAATAAAAAAATATATGAAAATAGACTACATTGACCTCTGGTCAAGAATATGACTATTTAAAAAATATTGAAATTATATAGTTTTACTAGCACCTGCCAGATAAATTATATTTTCACTGATAAAAATATATATCTACTGGTGAAAATATATTTTAAAAAATATTTTCAGGACAGATTTGCTGCCTGAATTTAATAAAATTTAATAAAAATATTAGACATTTTATTTTTTGACTCATTAAAAACGCAGACTTATGGAACAACCTGATATGTATTGAAATACGCGGAATGTAAACGCAGCAAAAATACTTATCCGAAATGCAACATACATACTTACGGACGTACAAATTAAATAACATGAGAAGCATTCTAACCGGGGACACTGAAGAATCTGTCCTCTGTGAGAGAGACGAAGCAGAACTGGTCCGGCTCGGCGGCTTATCGGCGATCACCATCCTCGCACTCTTCAGATACTGATCTAAATTCCGCTGAAACTCTGATTGCTCCGTCAGTTTCTTATGCATTACGACCAGATTCTTAGTAGCTTCGCATTCGCTCTCGGAATCCGAGCCGCCTAATCTCACGATCAATCTATTATCGATGCCCTTTTCGATGGAATCAGTTTTGACGGTAGGAGAAGCGATCGGAGACACCCTCGCTTTCATCGATGCTAATAAATTAGATCTTAGTAAATCTTCATCTTCTTCGACGTCTTCGCTTTGAACGATCTGATTCTTTAGTACGGATTCGGTCCCTTCTTCCACGAGGTATAAAGGGTCGGATACGTTGAACATGTAGTTTCCGTATTCTTCTTCGTTCTCGACGGGCTTATCGCGCTTCTTCTTAACTCGCGTCTTTGCCTTTTTTAATATCGCAGATTTGAGAGCGGCCATTCTCAGTTGTAATGTTTCATCGTCGTCGACGTCCAATCTGTTGGCTTTATCGTCGTTTCGCTCCTTCTCGGTTGGTTCTCGGTTGGGTTTGATGGATTTAGATTTGAGGGCTAGCTCTCTTAGGATGTCTACGTCGTCATCCGATGAATTTCCTGACGGTTTTGGGTCTGCTTTCATGGGTTCTAGCTCATCCTCCGAACTCAAGTTTTCTAATAGAGCATCCTTCGGAGGCGATTCTTCCGATTTGCGCTTCCTGACGGGGAGCTTCATCATGTTGGACAGTCTAGATCTCAAGGATGTGATCGGATTCGATTTGTTGGGTAAAGCCAAGTGAGCCCGATCGCCGCTCGCGGTGTCTAGCTCCGAGTCCGTGGAAGAAGAAGCCTGTCTCTTCTTCCTGGTGGACTTGAGCCTCGTCCGAGGGAGGAGCCTCCGCTTCACGATCCTAGTTCTCACGTATTTGTCCTTGTACTTATAGCAGTAGAAAGGAGTTAAAGCGGAATACCTGCGACGGCGCCTCGGGGGCTCCTCCTTCAGAGGCGAAACGGGCGAGAGGGAAAGAAGGGGAGGGAGCACAATAGGGGTGGGCGCGACGGGGTCTGGCTCGGGGCTTTGGCACCAGAAGTCCGAGTCGATGATCTCGCCTTCCTCCTGGTCAGAGATGACGATAACCTCCTCGCAAGGGCGCCCCATCGCTGGTCGCCCCGCGATATCAGCGTTCGGAATAATGTTTCTAGTGCTGCCACTGTTGAAATTAAAAATGTGCGTTTCAGTAGAGGGGGTGGGGTTTTTTATTATTTAAATAAGATATTACGATTTAGGTAAAAAAAAACGGCAAATACAACTAAATTAATACTAATATATAAATTATTAAAATAAATATAAATATTTAATATTAAAAAATATTTTAAAAAATGTTTAGCCAAAGTATAATCGTAAATAAAAAAACACGATGTCAAGAATATGCTTGGCCTTCTATTTTTATTTCTAATATTTATTTATTGTTCTACAAGCCAATTTTATTTAAAAGATGACTTCTATAAATTATATCACGGGTTTTGAAAAAAGAGGGGCAAAAGAATTTTGCCAGTCTGTTAATATTGATCTTGTTCAATGTAACAAGCCATGACATAAAAGGGAAGAGGACCATTAATTTACGAGTAACCTTTTACCAGGGCCGGCTCAATTTGTATATAAATGTCACCCATCATCATCCGTCAGCAAAAATATAATTATTTGTATCTTATTAAAATAAAATATTAACATAAGTTGAACGAATACTAATCAATTGGTAGTCTCCCCCTAGAGGTTTGAAAGGGGCCCAGATGCAACAATAGTTTAGAGCAGGGGTAGGGAACATTTTTACGTTGGAAGGCCGCATTAAGTTAGTTCCAAACAAAAAAGGCCGCATTTAAAAAATTTCAATTGATGACCTCAAAATCAGTACTATAAATTTTGGGAACATATCATAGGTTGATTGATTTTCAAAAGCTTACGTATAATTTTTTAATCAAAGGAAATATATTGAAATATATTTTTATTTACAAAAAAAAAAACAAATAAATAAATTCTGGTGTCAGTCAAGAGGCCACACCAAAGGAGCCAAAAAGCCACATGTGGCCTTAAGGCCGCAGGTTCCCCACCCCTGGTTTAGAGCATAAATCAGAATAATAAAAAATGGCATAATTTATTAGCAAAAATAGGTAATACATTGTTTGGCTATGAAATGACAAGCAGGAAATTAAAGAATCGTAATTTAAAAAAAAAATTAATAAAATAAAAATCAAGCATATAAAGGGCAAACAATATGTAAAAAGTTGGCCCTGTTTTATATGAACTAGAATAAATTTTAATGATTAGGCTCCCGCTGTCTAGTGATTTAATTTATTTTTACTATATAATTTAAAAAATATCACCGTTAAAAAGATTAACGAATAAATGTTAATTAAATAAAAAAAATTATAAGAATAATTTATAATAAAGAAAAAATACAGGTATATATTTTTTAAGTTACAATAAAATAAAAGAGATGTAAAGCACTAAGAGAAAAATAAGTTAATCTGTAAGTAAAGTACAAATTATATTTAATATTTTGTATATAGCTTTTCTTTACTTTTTACATCTTTTTGTTGAGTCTCTTGTGACTGTTATGTTATTTCTTATTAAGTTTGTAATAAATGGGTTATGGCCAAAATTTAAGAAAGTAAATGTCACATTTGTTGTGGCGTACCCGTCATCGTAACTCAATAACCCAAACGTATATCGCGTCCTGTTTTCTCGGATACCAGTGAGTGATAAAATTTTAAAAATATGGCACACTATAAAGGAGCGGCTTCCGAAGCCGGAAGAGCCATGCAGCTGATGAAAAAGCGCGAAAAAGCCCAGCAAGATATCGAGTTGAGGAAAAAGAAAATCGAAGAAGATCTGAGAATACACAACATCGAAAACAAATTCGCCACTCATTATGATGCGGTGGAGCAACAATTGAAGAGTTCCACCATCGGCTTAGTTACTTTAGACGAAATGAGGGCCAAACAGGAACACATTGTGAAAGAGCGAGAGAAAAAATTGGCACAGAAAAAAGCCGAAAAGGATAAAGAAAGACTGAAAGAAATAGAAGCGAAGCAAGCCCAAAAAAATAAACAAAAACAACAAGTATGGATATGTTTATTTATTATATTTTACTTAATTATGTTCATACAATGACTAGCAAAACTATAAGAATTAATTGTTGTTAACCCCTTCAACGTTATGCTTCACTGTTGAAAGTGTGATCCGCAGTGACACGAACTTTTTGCCGCTAGCGGACATATACACATCAAAAAATTATTTTTTGGTGTGATATATTTTAAGACATGGAGCTGCGCAAAGTGGTGATCTGCTGCAGTCTTCATACCAGTATTTTGATTATTAGACATATCCGTCGTTTCCATTGAGTTTTGCTAAAATTTTCAAAATGCGGATAATTATCATAATATAAACAGATGGAGAATTGGCAACGCTGTCACTGGACATTTGTAATTTAAATACCTGATAGACTTGCCAGCACCTTTGCATTTATGTAGACACTAAGTGTAGTTTCACACGTGCCGGATGGATTTGCCCGGCACCGGGCCGGCGCCGTGTAGTGGGGGTGGTGTTGTATGGGCAGAGTCAGGCCGGCGCCGGATGGATTCGCCTGGCACATCTGAAATGGTATTTACTGGCCCGTACAACACCATCCCCACTACACGGTGCCGGGTGAATCCATCCGGCACGTGTGAAACCAGCCTAACTGTCATTTAGTTTCATGCTTAATAGTATTTAAACGGTACCATTATAAAAAGTCTTATTTTCTCATTCTAATTCGAAGCCACAGAATTTTTATAATTTATTGTATTCGTATTTAATGAAAATAGGTATAATTTTAAACAGATTCAAGCTTTATCATTTGCAATAAGCGATGAAGAAGAAGATGATGAAGATGTTGAAGAGGAGAAGGATAAAGATAAGGATGAAGATAATGATTCTGATGTAGAAATTAAAGAAGAAAAACCTGATTTAAAAGACGAAATAGAACCAGTGAGTGTACATAGTTATATTAAATTAATTAAAGTTATACTAATCCATTAATTGTATTTACATTTAGGCATCTAAAAAAATTCGTAAAAATCCCGATGTTGATACGTCATTTCTTCCCGATCGAGATAGAGAAGAAGCAGATTTAAAATTACGAGAAGAACTTCGATTAAAATGGGCCATGACTCAAGCGACTCTGAAAGACCAACCTATTACCGTTACGTTCAGTTATTGGGATGGTTCAGGTCATAGGCGTAATGTTACATTAAAAAAAGGTATAAATATTGCAATATTGCTGATCTAACTTTATCCTGATCTAATTTAATACATTATAGGAAACTCTGTATATCAATTTTTACAAAGATGCTTAGACACTTTACGTCCAGAGTTTGGTGAACTAAAAACTGTATCCGCCGATCAATTGATGTATGTTAAAGAAGATTTAATATTACCTCACCATTACACATTTTATGATTTTATCGTAACAAAGGTAAATTTTAATAATCTTGCATCATTAATTGGAGTATGGCTTTTTATTTGTATTATTGTATTATAGGCGAGAGGTAAAAGTGGACCTTTGTTCCAATTTGACGTATCCGATGATGTTAGATTAATGAACGATGTGACGCAAGAAAAACAAGACTCTCATGCGGGCAAAGTATTATTGAGGTATTAGTGTATTTTATTTAAATGTTATATTTATACTTTAAAATATTAACTGGAATTTTGTTGTATTTTTGTAGATCGTGGTATGAAAGAAACAAGCACATTTTTCCTGCGTCTCGTTGGGAGCCTTATGATCCTACTAAAACTTATGCCAAATATACAATCAAAGGAAAGTGATACATAGTTTCAATGTTCATATGTTAAAATTATTGATTAAAATAAAACGTTTCAACGATTAGATGTTTTTATTTATCATTTTTATAGAATTTATACATACATATAGATAACGCACAATACCAAATACACACGTATATATATATATTAGTTTTATACTCATAAAATTTGAAGAGCAACAATTTTATTTGTTACATGTATGTATGTTAAAAAGTTAAATGGACCGTATGTTAACTAACCCTTGTTTTTGAATTATATTTTTTTAATGATTATTATATAGAGCAGTGATTTCAAACAATGTTTGTTTAGAAGGTTATTTTAAATAACAATTTATTATAATTGAGAATCACTGATATGTAGAGTAAAGTACACATAGAGTTTAAAAAAATATGTTTGTTACTTAAATATATATATTTATTATTTGACAAACCAGTCGGTTTTTACTATTCGTTAAATCGATAATTTATTTACTGAACAAGAGTTAAAAATCAATAATACATGTATTGATTGTGATAATACTTTCATTTATTTATAATTTTACATGAATTACAAATGGCATAAACGATGTGTAAAATATTAATCATTCTGTTTGATTAATAATTCTGTATTTTAGTCTTTAATATTGAATATATTAAAACATTGTAAGGAGTTAAATTATTAATTTTGAATATACACAAACATACGTATATAGTATGTATATATTTTTAGCATTAATTTTTTAGAAAAAGTACATTTTTTATATATTAGTATAGAATTATTTTAATAAGGTTTTTCTTTTTAATCACATGAACATATTAACATACATGAATGGTTGAAGTATGCATATACACATACAAGTGATTAAGAATATTATTTTTATAATATATAAATATAGATTATAATTATATTTATTTATTTTTATAACATTAAATAATATTGAAAGGCAAAATTGTATTGAAAATGGATAAACAATTAATTAAATATTACCTATTGTTTTTTATCATACACATAAAACCCCACAAGAATTAAAATATATATTTAATACATATTTTATTTTTACCATTCATATTTTTGGTTTAATAATATTATATATTACATACATTTATAAAAATATAATGTAACCCAAACTGCGGAGTTTTATTGTGTATGAGATTTTTGTGTAAACATTCATTGAGATAAACTTACATGTAATACATTTAATAAACACTTTAGAATTTCCTCAAAAGACTTGTAACAACATTTTATATATTTCGTACATAGAACATTATAGAAACATACACACATCAAATAAATGTTGACATTAGGCCGGCCGGACTATCTGAATTTATTCATCATAAGAATTTTGTAAATCATGTTAGATTTTTATGAATAAATATATATCTTAAAACGTACGTTTTAGTAATAAAATAATATTCATATCTCTTATATAAATATAGTCGGCGATTTATATAAGGAGTCATTTATCTAAGCGTATGCCACATGGCGGTGGCTTTTCGTGGCTGTTGTACCATTTGATTCCAATGTGCGGCTTCTTGACCTGTCTCTGAAGCTCCGACGCAACACCATCCTATAGCTTGGTTTCCACTCGAAACACAAATCTAAATATAAAAGACACGTAAATAAAAATTAAGCTAGAACAGCACATACTATAAGTTGTGAAAATAAAATAAGGACAATCTTTTTATTGCATTGATACTACTATCTGTACTGCGTATGTCAATTGAACGCGTAGCTTGTTTTGTCACCCTTGCCGTTTTTTTTTTATTTTGATAATGATGGAACGGAGAATTTTCTAGATAAAAGTTAAAAGGCTTAGTTAAAATTTTATTATCACGAGTGAAATAATATTTCTACTAGTAAAAATATGATTTCAATAAAAAATACAGATTCACTGTAACATAAATATAGTGACTTATCAATGACATAACTAGTTATAACGGTCTTAAAATAATTGCAATTAGTTTACAAAAATCTTTACTAAGCCATTTGTTATTACATTGCCATAATCATACTGAAAAACACTTTAAAACTCAAGACTATATTATCCCCAGAATCGATAACTACGACAAAATAAACTTGAATTGAACTTTAAACACAGAATGATTTCATTAAGTAGTTAATAAATTAATTTATGTACTACTTATTATAACTGACATTTAAGTAAAGAAGTAGAAACCTCCCTAATCAATTATTTAACTAGTATTGTAAGTCACTGATGACCTAGAATTTCTCCACATGCGTCATAATAGTTTTATGGTTATGACATCGAAACAAAGGTATAATAGTTTCAATGGCGCCCTGAATGTCAAGGTTCTCCCTACTGTTTTCTTATTAGAATGGTAATACATTATGCATTTATACCACCAGTCAATAAAGAGTATTTTTACGCCGTTTGCGCGATACAATCTAAAAAATAGACTGGACTAGAATATTTTATAAATTTGACTGACATGTGATAGCAGCAACCAACTTTGTTCCAATCACACAAAGATCCAAATCAAAAATCACGTCAAATTCGATCGAAAGTGTTCTTTACTGTTTATTTAATTAGAACAGAGCAATTCACTATGACCTTCTTCATTATTACTACCAGGTCATATGATCAATAAGGAATGTTACATTATAGTGTTACACTGAAGAAAATTACTAAAATTGGGGGTAAACAGGTATTAAATTTTATATCACGATAACGAGCCGGCTCACACTTTACTATCATACTAAGTTCTCTTGTGGCCAAAAACGACATCGCCATGATGCCGATTCTGATTATGACTTCATTGAAAGAACAATAATAATGATATTTTTTAATCACACCTTATATTATAATGATTTGATGAGTACCTCAATAGCAGCATTCTGGAGATTATTTGAATTTATACTATAAGACAATGCTTCGTTCCACATTGGATCTGTCGTGTCCTTACAGCTTGCCGTCTTCTTTTTCTTTATTCTCTTACCAGATACCACCAAATATACTTTCACGAATGGATCTGAAAATATCATACATTTACATAAAATAGAAAGTCTAAAGAAAAAAATGAAATAATATAATAATTTATTTATGTAGTAATATAAGAGCATAAAGAGTATCATAACATAACAAAATTGATTAGACCAGCTCCTCATAGCTGTCATTGAACAGATTAACAAACAATGCCACTGTATTAAGAAGCTGTATAACTACTGATATAGGCGATTTCCAAAGTACATACTGGCATGAAAACATGTGTGAGAATGTTACGGAATCCAAAGTTGGAATGTCACGAGCATAAAAGAATTACTTACAGCTCTCATTACTAATTTAAAAAATTCCAATTTATAACTTTATAACCTAAAGCACCATCTCATATAAAAGTATAATATATCAGAAAAAGATTCTAATTAAATATCCTGTTTCTAGCGGGCGCATACGGTGAGATACATTCCCTTTCGCTCGCTCGCGTGTTAAGTGACGAGATTTTTATTGAAATGTTGCATTGCAGAAAAATATTAAAAACCATGCATAAAAATGTAAGATATATATATTATACATTATTAAAGTGTATAAGCCAGAATACTGCGGTACTGAATTACTTCCTTTAGTTACAAATTTCGGGTCAAATGAGTTTATTGCGATTCGAAGTTCAACCCGATCTTCGATACGATTTTAGAGACCACATGATGCAGTACTACGTATATATTAATTATAAGCATTAGTGTCTCGAATTAAGAAGGATATATAATACTAACCTAGCGTGTCTTTACTATCCTGTCCTGAACTAAGTAGATTCCTCGCCTTGATCACCACCACTGTCAACCTCTCAGCCGATGGCAGATAGCTGAGAGACAGCAAGAGTTCTTGTAGTTCCTCCTGCGGGCGCTTCTGGCGACCTATCTCGCCCCAAACCTCAACCCCGCACGCCACACTCAAACCCTCCAAAGCGACTCGAACTTCGCCCGTCACTTCGTTGCGGGAATATCTGGAAACAGATGGGGAAGCGAACGACAGTCAACAAAATGAACAATCCATCAAATCGCACAAAGTGATAAGTTGGCTTTTCGCCGCCGCACCTATCAAAGTCGTAAACTTGGAGTAGCAAAGTTTTTTCGGAAAGTTCGTCGTGCGACACCGGAAACTTGAAGTGTTGATCGAAGAAAGGATTGGGGTCGTTGCGATGTACTGAAGTTTGTCGGGCGCGATTATCTACTTCGGGTATCAACACCACTCGAACATACGGATCGCTGAACCCATCTTGATCACTACCGGCTAAATCGTGAGCTGAAACAAAACACACTTTTTATTTAGGGTCATATACACCTTTAGACTCAATACTTGTTTTACAGAAACTAAAATAAAATTAAAGGATCCTATAAAATGTAATTTGAAGCAAATGCGCTTTTTATGTTACTACCTATGTATTAAAACAAAAATTTACGGACCAGATTGACGACCGCTGGTGTAAGAGATGCAACATAAGACAAACTTACATTCAACTATGTACTTTATTTTTGAGTCTCTTCTGTTGCAGATCATTAATCTTTTTATAGAAAACCTAAGCCGACTATGTACACCTATACTAAAAGACAACCTCAACATAACTTTTTTATCTGGAGACAAAAATAGATAGTCACAGAAACAAGCGCTTGCAATTAGTTAGAAGAAAAGTATAAGAGTTAAATGTATACATCTTATAAACATATTTATATGTCGATTAAGGACCAATTAAGGAGCTTAGAGTGATATAAATACATAAATCAGAAATACATAAATGAAAATTAAGACCCTTATATAGAAACAGCAACTCCTTGACATAATAAAGATTTATTCTAGGATTGAGCTGTATGAATGCGATATAATAAATGCTTTCTTAGAATCAATTATCCCATGAATAGCTTAAGGAGAGTATAAAGAAATTATTGAAAGATAATTATATATTATATTATAAATTATTCGGTTATAATATTGATAATAATAATTAATTACCTTCGATCAGATGTACGTTGAAATCAGATTTATCGAAATCATACTTCAGTCGCATATGTAGTCTGCCTAAAGAAGTCCCTTGATTCAATCCATCGGGAAGTCCCAGGAATACAGGTCCTTCTCTTTTGGTGTACAAATCGGGTTGAAGTGTGCCTAAAGGACTTGCCGGCGGAAGAGGACTACCTTCAGAAATCGAGTTACTTCTGTCAATCCTGCCATGATAAAATATATATATTATACATGATAAATTATTAAATAATAGATTAATTATACCTAGGTGGTATGAGCAAGGGCGAAAGACATCTCGGTGCTCTTGGGCTCGATGGAGTTTCTGAAACTAGCGATGCTAGAGAAGCTAGAGATCCGTGTGAAGCCACAGGTCCTTGTGAAGCAGCTACTCTTGTATCTAAAGAAGCTGCTCGCAATGGAGATGGTGATCTTCCACCGCTCGGTATTGGAATGGCTCCTTCGAGAACATTCTTGCCATCAGGTCCAAAGGTGCGAATCTGCGGAGACGATCCTCGGTGTCCATGCTGAAGAGAGATTATTTTTTATATATATCTAAAAATATGCCACCATATATTTTATATTGCACTTACAGTTCTAGATGCACTACTCTCAAGGCTACTCTGTGATGAAATTGATGGGGTGCGAGCGAGTCTCGCCGCATTGGGCCGTTGAGGTTCTGACCCTAAAGAACCACCACTGGGCAGAACCGCCTGAGAGTCCTTAGGGATGTTAAACTCCTGGAATTATAAAAATAAACGTTTAACAAGCTTAAGCTACTCCAAAATATTGCTTACGTTTCATGGTTGTTCAGATGAGCGTGATAAATTTTAAATACGGCTATCCTTGATATTTGCAAGGTAAGGATATCGATCAATACTTTACACAAGGTTAATTATACATTTTCTGTGACCTACTTCTTTGAATACGAATCGATAAAAATGTATTGTTCGGTAACCATTTTGACATGGTAATATTATGTTATTTTAAGAAACACTGTTCACTGTTCGTTCCAAATCTTAAATTTGACTCCTGGCTGATTTCTGATCAAATGCGCGAATTTAAATGTCTTGTCAAAAGCGAAATATTGTTTTTTCTACTGACAAGACATTTAAATTAGAAGCAACAAAATTGGTGGTATAAATTGTTTTTTCTTTTGATCGGCGTTCAAAGTACTTTCATAAAACAGTGAACAAATGATAAAGTCGGTGCATATCTCTGCCAAACTGGTATCAAGCATAGTATTCATAAAAATGATTGCGATTGGTATGAGGATTGGGGGATACAAGAAAAACGTTGATTTTTTCTAATATTTTAGACATATTTGTATAAGATAGAACAACGCCACAACACTTCAGTTAGGGATTTAAAACTATCACTTCGCTCCCGACCTACTAGAATAAATTAGAGTTTATCTGAACTCGCACACTCGAGAAAACTGCCGCTTCCCACTTAACGCCAGCCCGCTATGAAGTCGCAAATTCAGAGCTTAACTAATATTTCAAAACCATTGGATTTTATAAGACAGAAATAATTATATTAATTGCACGGGACTTGAAGTTTCTAATTAAATAATAAATTTTAATTAAAATAACTTTGTTTTTTTATGATATAAAAAATAAGCAAGTAACCGCTTTCTTAGGATAATAATAATTTAGAATAAGAAATGTATTTATGAAAATAAACGCAATTTGCAAAGAGCATTTACGAACTATTTTTGTCGAATATGACGTTAGCTTTTAGCAAAATCCATTTTTTGTCGCATTTTTGTATTAGCTGTAAAATTATGCAGCATTGTTTTTTAAAATATCTTTGAGTATCTTTTATTATAAATTGCATTTTTAATTACTTATTCTATTTGGTTGCCACTGTATTTAAAAAAATATGTTGTTGCTATTTTCTTATCTTATTGACGTTTCTATCAACGAACGTCACAAAATCAATGTCAATATTTTTAGATAGTGTGCTTTAGCATGAAAATGATGTTTTATAATGGTATCCTTTGAATTTAATAAAATGTGTAGTATACCAATGTCAAAAGAAAATTGCACACAGTCAAACGAAATCTATGCAGTATCAACCAATACATATAATAATTTCTATATATTTATTTTAAAAAAGAAAGTAAAAAATTAAAATAAATTATGCGTATCCATAGAGAAAATAATATCTCACGGTCTACCACAGAGGTATTAATTGGGACCATTGCTGTTTATATTATATATTAATAATATAGAAAATTTTGTGAAAAAGGGTAAAAGACATCTGTTTGCGGATGACACATAGGTGATAATGTTAAAAAAGTTGTAGATAATTTAAATAATGAATTAGTTTTAATCGAAATATGGCTAAAAAATAATGTATGTTTCTTAATTATAAAAATATAAAAATTAATATGGATTTCTTTATTATAGAAATAGTTGATATTATTAAATATATAGAAGTAATTGTAAAAAAAATCAAGAAACATTGTAATTACATATTAAAAGAAATAGTAAAAAAATAGTTATATTATCCAGAATAAAAAATAAATATAAACACAAAAAAAATTATACAATAGTATCATTTTAATGAGAAATAAAAATGTACATAGATTTAACACTAGAAATAGAGACAATTTAAGAATAGTAAGTTATAAGAAAACGAGTACGGCCAAGGGAATTATGTACGGAGGTGTGAATTTGAATACTAATATTCCTGGGACAATCCGCAAAAATAAACCTGTAGCGGGTTTCCTAAATGGAATAAAGAAACACCTTCGTGCATTAAGAAATAAATTATAATATTCTCTAACAAGTCTTTTTTATTTTTTGTTTATGTTTATATCATATTATATTAAACTAAATAAATTATAAAATAAATATAAGCTGTTAAAAGTAAATTTGTAATCTGATTTTTTTAGTGGATAGAATCACAAGATATATCTTTCCATAATATTACTTTATTTAAAAGTAACTGTAATATTACCATATGGAGACTTACACAGATAATTATAGTCTAAATTTAAAACGCTTTGTTCCTAAAAAATTAAAACGTTTTACCCTTAACTATGAAAGCAATTCTGATACCAGTTTAAAAATTAATAGATTGCAATACACTAAATGTCATTGGAAAAAATATTGCATAAATTATCATTCAACTCTAAGAAAAAAATTTTAATACTATTAAAATGAAAATTTTATAACAAATTAATATAAAATTCATTTTGATGGTTAAATTATATTTACTATTTAAAATAAAATCGCAATAAATGTTGATAATAAAATAACTAATCTAAACCAATAATTAAATATTTATTTATTGTATAAAACATATTCAAGTAATAATAAAACCCTTATTAAATAATACGATTTACAAAAAGTTTATTTTTATCGAGATATATTTATTTATTATTGCAAAATTGTGATCATCTTTAAAATATATAAACGTATATCGCTCTTATCGACGTTCTTCCAAAGGAATCTATGCCAATATTCATTTCCAAGGAACACAACTGAAAATAAGGAAAATCTTTTCTTCCCCTATCGCACGTGCCATCCCATTTCCATACAATAAATTGATACGACGTCGAGTTTTTACATACTATATTGGCAATAACATTGAAAACGTTGGGTTACGTAAATGTATTATAGTATAAGAAATTACACGTGTGGCGACGTTTATTTTCAACAGTAGTGGATTTCATTTCACACAGAAATATCATATGTCAAAAAGTAAGACAGATAATTTGATTTTAGTATATTTGTACGTTTTTGGAAAATAGATAAAGTGTCATTATATTTCAATCAATATGAAGCAAACCATTTTCACACCTTATTGATTCGTCATATTGGTTTACGTTTGCGAAAAAGAAAATATAATGCATACATACAATATAAATAGAAATCCATTATTTTTTGAGCCCTCTGATTTCGATTTGTGACAGTAAATAATGAAACTCTTGATTTTTCTCCGCTCTTGCATAAAGCTCGTTGTTTTTATGTAATATGAATTTAATATATAAAAAGGTTAAATCTTTTGCATATATATATTTATAAAATAAGTTATTGAATTATTATGTTATAAGAGTTGTTAGAACAGTAGTGCCTAGGTCGTCTTGGGACTCAATAACCCCTAGTGGCTCGAAAATACCTGCTGGTCTAAACCAAATACTGACGATTATGTGGAAAGGATCCAACTACGCTATTTTTTGCGTGAAAAAAATAATTTGGTGAGCTGCACTGGTGATGAGCTCAAGATCTGAACTGAAGAATAGTTTGAAATCGAAGTGGAGAACGGAAACGATTACTCATAGTGCTTCTACTTTAACATTGGGTATCAGGAAAGGTAAAAAACTCTTTGATCGTTATTTTTTTTGCATTTAAGAAAAAAATCATTTAAAAAAAATTTCATTATAAACAAACATTTTTTAAATTAAAGATATGCTTCTATCGACATAGTATATGTTTGCATAAGCACTACACGTCTCAAGTAGTATGTTGGTTTGCATTACTAAACCTGAACGTTGAGAAAACGCTTCTCCGTTTGGGAGGAATTCCTTTGCTGTTGACACACAATGACTAGAATCGTTCTTGCTTACCGAGCCTCCAAAAAAATAAAAAAAACTATAACCATTTGCTAAAAATAAAACCACTATACATTTGACATTTTGTGAAACTGCAGAACATTATGAATAATATGACTTATCTTTAAAGCTATGGCTTTTACATTTCTTATTTACTTAGCAATTTTATCGCCTGATCTAAGCCTTCTAATATATTCATACACTTGCTAGATGCACAGATATATGATATATCACTCTACTATATTTGATCCTTGATATTAAAAAGAGCTAAGAAAACCTTATATTTTATGAATGATATGAATTCTTATTATAACGATTACTAATCTCGATCTCACAGATACGATAGAAATAAAATAACATTAATGATTAAGGTGCTAGTAATTACACTACTGAAAAATATTTTATTTGATCCAGTTCAATTTTAAGAGCTTTTATTAATATACTATCTAAAAAAATCCCAAAGCAAGTATTATTTCCACGTCTGATTACAAAAAAGAGAGACGCATTCCCTTCGATTGTCTGATCTGGCTCAGCCAAGTAGTTTCATTGAATATCCAAGATCTGAACTTGATATTCAAGACGTCTTGAAGACTTTAATAGAAAGAACAACGCGGCACGTATTCATATTTAATTTAAATTAATTGCACAAAATTTAAAAAATAATAAAAAAATGAACGTGGGTACCGCACGAAATATTTGTCGAAACATAAATGCCAATTATTTACTAACTAATGTTTTCAGTCGACTTTTGCTTTATATTTCATTTGAGAGACTGCTTAAGTCATTCTTATTTACAGTTTATTGATCAATTTAAAATAATAGCAATAAATTATATTTAGTCAAATATTATAATTCATTGCTCAAAATAATACTTTTAAAGCGAAGGGCGATTTTCGTATGACGGAAATTTATAAGAAAACTTTTACTTCTTGGGATTTGTAAAATGAGCAATTTTTCAAGGTCCTATGACTTTGTTCTCCGAACCTTCTCATTTTTTATATCTTAAATATAATAATTAATTTGATATCATTTGATACCTTACTGCGCAATTTATATGATATTATATTTTTCAGATTTTATTACATATTATAAATGAATTACATATGTACTATATATACAATTAACTCATAAAGTATCGCTTGAAAAAAATCACGTAGCATTTTTATTGTCACGTTGTTTGTTACTGGCGTGTTAGGAAAATACTTGATTTACATAATTCAGACGCACACACAATGTGTTATTCATGTAATATAAACAAACATTGGTTTAGGGTACATAAAAAATAATTACAAACGTAAACCCTATTACGAACGATAAAACTGTGCTTTCGACTTGGGCGTGGGCGTATCAGAGGCTAAACGCGTTGTAAAATGGTATCTTCCAGCTGATTATGCAACAGTTGGTCGATATATTATTTCAGATGTTGGCAAACTTTACTTTTAGGTATATATTTATAATATTTAATTCAAATAAATTATCCCATTACGGTTGAAAAAATATAAAAAAGCTCAGTTTAATTAAAAAGTTTTTTTCAATGTACTTTTTGAATAATTATAAAATATTAATATTGAGCTCAGAATAGATTACTGTTTTCCTTTTGACCGGAAAAGTGTAATGTGAGGAACAAATTGAACGTTTCAGTTCACCTGAACGAAGCAAAAACATAAGGAAATAAGGCACGTGCCATATATGGTTTCATAAACAATACGCGTTTGTGCGCCAGTGCTCTGAGAAGAACACGTGCTGAAATCAGGGCCGTGTAAAAGGGGGGCATGTCTCAGATCGTGGGCCAAGGTCCATTTAATATATGTTTCTAATAATAATTAAATTAATTTTTTTTTTCATTTAACATATCAAGGGCGCGTGAACGGTTCTTCTTAATTTACAACACTCTTTATCTATGCACGTTTACAAGACTAAATAACTCAACATCACAAGTGCTTAGAACAGTATATTTTAAGGTATACGAGCTACTCGGAAATCTTTCTTACATACTCTGCTTAAGTTTTACAACTCTAAATAAATTATACAAATGTAAAAAACAGCAAATGAACATTTTACAAAGTTATAGAACAACATATAATTTTCGCAAGTAGGAATATATTTCTACCGGTGAAAATTAATTCGAATATGATTTCACTAAAACAGACTATACAAAAATATTTATAATAGTAAAGAAATAGCTTCACTGAAAAATACACATTCATTGTATTCCATAGCAATACAAATATTTGCGCTCTTGGTTATCTTAATTCACAGACATATTACTTAATTCAAAGTAATTTATCCACGTGCCAATATATTTGGAACGCTTCGCCCAATCAGTCTAAATAATATATTCACATAATATAATAATACATTGTCGGTGTGATTGCTTCATGAAACCAATTAAGTACACATCAACGCCCATGTGGGACGCCCGATCAATCGGAAAGTAGCTAATATCGACCGGATGCTTAATTGACACCTTATCAGTAATTGTTATGTATATTTTACTTTACAAAGTTGTAGCAGGACTATATATTCCGAAAGACTAATTCTTAATACCTATTGCATCTATTACATATGCAAGTCTAAAAACAAATTCTAGTGATGCATGTTTACTACTTCAGAAAATGTACAAGTGGACCTAAATTTTGAAAATGTTAATCCGTCCAATCGTATACTCAATACTGTTTATTTACGCCGATGAAAAATATTTATTAGAATGTAAAAAGGCTACAAATCAATTTGTTTTATGAGACTCTCTTAGCAAATATTTTATGACTAATTTTATTGCATTGATTACTGATGCTCCTGAAATTAGGTTAGAAAGAATTAAAAATAGCTATGTATAAAAATCCGCAGATTCTAGAATAGTTGCTAGAAATAATCGACAGAAAAGTTTGAATATAATTTAGGATCAAAACTGAGAGCACAACATAAAAATTATTAATGTTCAATATATATTTTATTAAAAAAATCTTTTAACAAAATATTTATTGTTAAAAAATAAAATGTTTACCGTTTCTTACGAAACAAATATTCAACGAGCATTTAAAATGTGTTAATACACGCCCCCATTATGTGCGCTGGCGCTGCACTACCTTCGCCTTCGGAAGAAGCCAATAAAATCACAATATGTTCTGTTATTCTGACCCAGATTCTTGCTTTTCGTTAGCAATTTTTAATTAGCAATTTATTGAAATGAAATAATTTATCGGAAAACTCACAATAAGTAGCTAAAAAAATTTCAGACACAATCATATGCTAATAAACAAGGGGTCATTTTAAGAGTAATACTATTACTATTTCATACGAAATACGCACAAGAATCTCAGAAAATGGTTGCAACAGTTCAAAATTTGCATTTCTAATATCTTGAACAGTCACTTACCAGTTTTCATCCCTAGTGATGTTCATATGCTTTGATCATTCAAAGATTAGGTGTGAGTTAAACTGAACTCTCATTATTCAAAGTAGGAAACAAATGGTATTTATTATTGGCAGTATTCTGAATAACATACGATTTAGAAATAAGACAAGTCTAACGTCCCTTCGAGTCCTCGATTCTCTGATTAATGTTAAGGATTTTGGGTGAAACCAGACTTTGATTTTGCCTCATAAAAATCTTTTCAGACTCTTGAGTGCGTATAGCTACATAATATTTTACGACGATATCATCAAATAAATTTGCAATTCCTACTTATTTGCCAATGACCTATGTTTTTTTTGTTAAAGTTAGGTCCAACGGTTTTGATGCAATTCCTACGGAACCGTTAAAGAACGTTCACTTTTTACCAAAATAATAACTAATTTCGATGCAATAGTTATGGGTAATCCTAAAATTGTATTTTAATTTCTCGTCTTTTCTTATGGCTCCCTTTGGTGCATTTTGCATCTGGATTTTCACCTACACCTGTATAAAATTGAGATAACACAAGAATTGAAGCCCAAAGACCATGGAAAGCGAATAATTAACGCAAATTGCATGTTAGAGCATCAGGAAGTTGATGCTGATTTTTCAACAAAAACAAACATTTCTCTGATGAGTCATATTTCCACCTCTCAAAATCGCCAAATATCAGACGAGGAAAAAGCTCATGTAATGTGACTATTTGGTGCGCATTTTGGTCAGATGGCGTCATTGAGTCTTATTTTTATTGAAAACTGTAACAGTCAACGGTAAGCGCTATAGGCGCATGATAACCGATTATTATTGCCACGAAATCAAAAATATCGATGTGGAATATATGTGGTTTTAGTTGAAACTAGTTAGATAGCGCAACTTGATACACATTTTGCGTGAAAAGTTCCCAGGTCGCATTTTTCACGTTTTGGTTACGCCAACTGGCCGCCAAGATCATGCGATTTACCACCGCTGGATTTTTTATAAGACAAGAGTCGTGTTTACGCCTACAAAGCCGAAACGTTGGAGCACCTAGAAACCAACACCCGCCAAGATACCGCCCGTAATACATATATATAAAAAGTCACCAAAAATCACATTGAAAAGATCGACTGCTGCAAAATCATAAGCATAGGTAATAATATAAAATATTTATTAGTAATTGTCAATGAAAAAAAATTAAGACACATTGTAATTACATATTAAAAAATAGATATATTATCTAGGATGAGAAATATGCTAAGTATAAAAACAAAAAATAATAGTCTACAATAGTATTATATTTGCTCCACTTTACAGACAATTTAAGGATAGTTAGGTATAATAAAAAGAGTACGGCCAGGGGAATAATCTACGGAGGTGTGAATCCGTAAAATAATATTTCTAGGACAATCCACAAAAATTAAAATGTAGGGTTTTCTAAATGAAATATAGAAACACTTTGTTCATTAAAAATAAGTTGAAACTATAAAGTCTGTTCTAAATTCTGTTTATGTTTATATAATGTTTTTCATGTATGTTTTGATTAAATTTGTTTAGTGCATAAATGATTAGCTATATTAGCTTAATAAATTAATAAAATAAATAGTATCACCCTTTATTGGGCGATTCTTATCTAGTCTTGACCTCCTACCTGGGCTGTCGCGACTGTCAATTGCGATATGATAAACTGGCGCAAAGCTCTAGATTACAACAGCTGACCAATCCTTGCCCTTTTCACTTGTACAGTAGTACTTGAGAGTGCTGCTGTTCCTAATTGTATAAATAATATACTTCAAGAAGTGATTGATGATCGGTGACTTACAGACAGAATGCCAGCGCTCGCGGACTTTTTATGTCGGATGGTGCATATATTTGTTCAGGAATGCGCGTTTTCTACTTTTATATGTAACAATACATGATCGAATAACCAATTAGTTTCATTAACACGTTAACGCCCACGCGGGCTCTATAAATCGGGACATAGTAGCAAACATCGATCGGGCGCCTAATTGGCGTCTAATTCCTGAGTTAAGCGGCGATTAATAGGTACCTCTCCTAGACTGTCGGTGGAGCTGGTGGTGGGACCGCTGGAGGCTGAGCAGGAGCGCTCCCTGGCGGCCCTCGCCCAGCTCTCGAGCCGACGGTGCGCCACCCGGCAGCCGGCGGGCCCCGGCAGACTCATCCCTCGTGCATTCCACTAAGTACACCCCAATATACACGTAAAATCGACTCACTATGTATGTACACCACAATGTCCACGCGCGATGATATTAAACAAAACACTGGATACACTGTTAAAACACAATTGAATTCTATGAAAATAAAAAAAATATGGCTGACAAGCTGTTAAAACATGACTCTCGGTTGGCGTATAAAATTGGGTTCATATAAAAATCTGGTGCTTAAAATTAGATACTGTATATAAAAAAAAAGAACTTCATAATAGCTAATAACTCTCGAATATATATATTATTTATGTGTATTTTTACGTTAGACGAGAACGAGATTTTTTTAAATGGGCTACGGGATTTACGAACGCGTGTATCAATTTACTACGTTGAGTAAAGTCTGCACATTCCATAGAAGAACAGTTTTTAAAAGACGAATAGTATATTTGCTATAGTATTACTTTCGTATTTAAATCTCTGAGGCACGTTTTTTACAGAATTTGATCTAAATAAATATTGATGTTTGTTTTATTTATAAATGTTGATAGTGTTGTGTATTATTTTACATTATTTAATATCGAAATGAATCTACCTAAAACCTTCAACATATTTTATTTCAATTTAAAATGTAATCGTATTGAACACAATGCTAAGGTTAAGGTCAAATATACATAGAAAACAATTATTCATATAAATTACATTAACATTCTATGTAAGAAAATAATTTATTTTTTGCTTAAAAACAATATCTAAATATTATTTTTAATGGATATGTTTCGAATATAGATTTTTTTATAAATATTTTATCTATCCATATTGTGACGTTATTAACATTTAATTTAATTATATCAACATATATACTACGTAAATCTTTATATGTGTGTATAACAAATAATGATACATATGCTTTTTACCTAAATTTCCATATTGAATAATATGTTATTAGTATATTTAAATATTTTTACAATAATCGCAGTAATATTATTTCAACGTATTTAACTAAAAGTACATTTGTAAGTTAGCTGCTCAGTTGTATTATTATTACTAAAAGATTCACAGTAATTTTACATTGACTTTTTACCGTGCCACAGTGCTAAAAGAAAAAAATCATCTGTGGGATTAAAATAAATAAATGTAATGATCAAGCGGTATTTTAATTAAAATAATCCAGATACGATACAAATTTAAATTCATTAGTGCTATTCAAACTCATGTCATATTTCAGATCACACAGCGATTTTAATACTACGCTATACCGTCGTCGTTCTTCGTACGACGAGGAATATTGTTTTAATTTAAATATTTATTTATGTTACAAGAATTACTTGTTAATTAAAATAATAGTATAAACAATTATTAAAAAAGATATCTCTAATTATCAAACATGAATTACTTGTCTTAAGTATTGTTAAAAGCTGTTAGTGAATTTAAGTATATTATAAAATATGTTTTATATTTTTTATTGTATTTAACTAATTTTTAAATAATCATCGTAGTTATAATAACTAGCAATTGATTATTACACATAATGTCTTAATAATAAAAATAATGTTCTTTGCATTCCTAAAAATTAATATGGCGCTCATGAGCTTCGTGCAAAATTCATAATGTCTGGAGCCAGACACTAGGTTCGTGAACCCCAAGCTCGAAAACAATGAACCATAGCATTCTCCGCGGATATATTATATTGTGTAAAGAGGCATGCCGAGAATTTTTGGGGCCCCAGGCAAACGCCCTTTCGTTATAGAAAAAAATATCTTAAACTTCAGTAGTCAAACAATATTTATTAAAGCTCTTTGACATTCCATATTATTATTATGAAATAAAATGGGAATTAGCTCTTTCATAAATAATTAATCGCCTACAGTCATAAAAAAGATAAATGTTCTTTAAACACAATGAAATAAGCCCACAAACGTTTTTATACTTTAAGCTAGATATCAAATTGTTTCTTGTTTATTTTATCGTATATTGTGTTACATTATTAGAAATAATATATTTAAGATTAAACAATTATATAACAATGAGCAAATCATAATAAATTTTAAATTTAAGGTTTATTATTCAACATAATTTCTAAAAAATATTATTTTAAATTTTAGCAATTTTATAAGCACAATATTTACCGATTTTTTAATTAAAATAAAATACCATCATCCTCTCTCGTATATCAAAAAGCTGATGAAGCATACGCCATATAATACATGTTCAAAATACACATGGCTTGTGGTAAAATATATTGAGTGGAAGAAATCAACAAGAATTATGTTTGAAATGAAAGTCGAATGTCAACACGAATCATATACTAATACATATTTATCTCAATGCTATAAAACTTAATAAAAAATCACATTGCACACAAATATGATTTCTTCAAGAAAGTTATAGTGCAAAATCACGAAATGAAAATATATAAAGACAGAGCTTAAAAAAAATGCTTAATTGAATTTTTAAGTTAATTTATTTTTTATTGTAATAATATACTTGTGTATACTATACCATTATTTTAATTAACTGCTTTATAAGTAATAACTGCATTAAATAATAAATACTATTATATAATAGTTGTAGAATCAGATATACCTTATTATTTATTTATAAATTATTAATATTGTTTTACAATTTTTTGATTAATACCTAAAAATAAATATAGCATACGATATTTTATATTTATTTATAAACCGTTACCAATGGCCATTTCTAAAACAAATATAGATGATATACAATAAGTTTTTATATCATAATTTTATTATTAGATTTACAAATAATAAAGTACCCTAGATTAAAAATTTAGTTTAGAATTTAATTTAGTATTATATGCTTTTTATTGTTAAATAAGTCTTTTTTTATAATATTTTTTACAAATGTTTAATTAAAAAAAATAGATTGTAAAATTGAGAATCGCTTATTATCGCTATATTTGTAACATTATTATTATTTCCTTATTTCTATTCATAAAGTTTTATTAAATCTAAAATTATTTTAAAACATATTGCATTGCTTTTGGGACAACTTTCAAAGTAGAGTAAAAGAATATGTATATCAAACTTTAACATATATGTAAATGTAGTATTGTTATAAAGTTTTACCACAGATAACTAAGTTTTAAAAAGTTCAAAATATTATATTTATAAAATAATATTTATGACACGATTATTTACTAAAAAAACTAATTTTTTACAGTTAGTTTAGTTTTAGTTAGTTAGGTTCGCGAGTATTAATATTTATCGCGATTTACACTTACTTTATTTATATATTTCGGCTATGATGCTCCAGCTATGGTAACGAATTATCTGTAACTCATGACCATGGCTGAATCATCACAGCCGAAATATAGAAATAAAGTAAGTGTAAATCGTGATATATATATATATATATATATATATATATATATATATATATATATATATATATATATATATATAATATAAATCAGAGGATTACCTCTAGTAGTTTCAGACATATTGATTTTTCGACACGATATGTTTATGTTTACCCCCACTGTGTTCCTCTGCACACAATATGAGGTTCTCATCATAAAAGCGATGCAAATCTAATTAAAATGCTAATAAAGAGCAGTTTAATGGTCAGAAGCGTTTTACGACACAGACTGAATATATGGATCGATAAATGCTAAAAGAGCGCAATATTACGCGACGTTGAAATTTTGTAGTATTCTGATAGTATCGTATAATAATAATATTGATTGGATTAAATTTTGATAGAAGACAGAATAGCCGTTTTAAATTGGTAAAAAACACAATCAGAAGATGAGTATAAAAAAACTACAAACATGTCAGAGTCATCCATTCGAGCGTGATAAAATTATAAATCAAATTGTTATTTGTATTTGTGACTTGCAAAACAAGATTATTCGTTACTCCGACGCGCGTGACGTTCCGAAATTCGTACGGATTACCTAAGCAAAGGGTGGTTGGTGTTTTTACAAATAAGAATAAATGCTATAAATATTTAACAAGTACCGACAAAGCCAGGGGAATTTATAGACCCGTGATTGCCAACCGCCTATAACAGCGTTGCCATATCTCCAGCTGTTTAGAATTATCGTTATGCAAAATCATTTTTTTAAAACAAGTTAGCACACAATATCAATCTGTTCTCAACCTTAAATCGTGTTACTGTCAGGAACAATTGCATAACGTTGCGATAATTTAAAATAGAAAATTAAAAAACTCGTTAAAAATATTGTTTTAACCTTCACATGAACTACCACTTTTATCAGTGATATAATTGTATTTTTATAGTAAAACCGAACGTGTGTCCTTTTTTCACATAAAATCGATAGAATGTACCACAGCAGTAAAATTAAATTTTCATCCTCGCGAAGTGGTGTCCCATAAAATCCTTGTCTCTTTGGCGACCTTTACTAGGCACGGCAAATTGAACGGATGTGATTGCGAAATTAATGCACTTAAATCCCGAAACGTGACATTGCCCAAATGTCAATTAGGACCGCCGCTAGGGTATTATGATAGAACTAAATATATATAAATATAAATATATATATATATATATATATATATATATATATAAATATATATTTTTGAAATCTCGGGATTCATCGCGATTTTTGCTTACTTGTATTCTATATTTCGACCGTGATTTTCCGGCCATGATCACGAATTATTCGCAACTGTCAGTTGCGAATAATTCGTGATTAGAGTTTCGCATGCAATTTAGTGATTAATGAATCCCTATACCATAATGCACAGGAACCCAAAAAAATCTGACTACTGTTACAAAATAAAAAACACAACACCTCTTGCGATATAAATAAAAATATAGTTATTTAGCAAAAACGTATTGTTCCAATCATAGTACGTTTTTGACTGAGTCAAATCAGCTTCTTGAAGTTTCAATCACCTGTATAGTTTATTCAAATTTAAAGGTCATTTTAATGAATGTTTCAGATGAAAACACATCTCATGACCAAAAAATTGCATTAATAATTGGAAATATGTAAAACGGACTATTGCCTTGAGACGTTAATCACCCATAAAAATTGCCGATAACTACTCTTTGCTTGGAAAGGATGCGCACTAGCTATACAATATTTTTTATATGCAAAATAATATTGTTTTTTTACCCTTTGGTTACTGATCGCCAAAGTGACTATATGGACCATTTTTATTTTAAGGACTGAAAATACTTTTTGCGTGTATTTAGATAAAGCGATGCAGTTTTCTTGCAAACATTCTCATTTGCGATTCGCCAGAGCTGTATTATATTACCAGTATTATATAAGATTTTGGTCACAAAAAGAGAAAAAAATGAAAGAAAAAGAATTACTGAAATCACAGCCGATAATAATTCAACTCGACACGCCAGCGAATACAATCTGACTCTGGCCAAGATCTGCCATTTCAACTCCACCTCATAATATCGGTATCTACATTTCTCTATGTATGCGGTAATTTATATATGTTTATAAAATAAACTATTACTAGCTTTTCCAGCGTATATTTGGTCTGAAAAATCACACTTATTCGGCCTCATAGCGCATTGTAATTGTGTTTAAAATAAATAAGAAACATTTCTAAATAATATTTTTATCTGTTTTGTCTGATGAATAAATTGTATAATTTTACATATAATCTACGTTAAATATTCTAAGATTTATAAATGTAATAGTAAAAGCTATCTTCTAATTTCTTTGAATTTATTGACTGCTTGTAGTACTTCTAAGCTCTGTCAACAGTCATTCAATTTGCTTTGTCAATGTTTGCCTATCGACTATTACCAGGCTTCACTCTCTTAAGTTCCTCTACTAGGTAAATAAAGGTTGAGCCAATATTAAACATAATGAACATACCTATTGCCAATTGAATTATTTATAAATAAAATATGTGCATTTTTTGATTTATTGTGCAGTTGTGAAATATCGCCTGAAATTAAATATAAAAAATATTGCTTCTGCAAAAAATAATATAATAATAAAACCTAACGATATAATAGAACTGAAAAAACTAATTTAATAAGGATATTGTATATCACAGAGGAAACTTTATAAAAAGAGTCGGATGGCAAGTTTCTTATACGCTCACTAGCGATTAGTATAACTACTCCAGAGACTCAGAATTATTTACAGTGAAAACGTTATTAAACTTTACATAATTGAAGTTTCGTCTTGAGTACACATATACGTCAAGTTTCATGTTTAAGTATCCGAGTTTCCCAGTCTGAAATTACCCGAGAGTATCCAATTGAATTTAAACTTGAGCTTGAGAACCGATTCACTTAAAAGTGCGACGAATACGTTTATACACATTATTTACAAAATATACGTTATACAATGTCAAAGCTTAGGTACATATTACTGTATATATTGTATAACATACATGTGTATTTACATTAAACTACAATCGAATGTCAGCCTATATTGATAATGGTACTTTAACATTCATCATATCGATTTCGAGTTCATATAATATAAATAAAACTGTTACAATATAATAATGGAGTTGAATATATCTGTAAGCGAAACCTTCTTGTGTGTATAAAACGGCCTTCTTAACTATTATGTACGCTGGTGAATTTTAAGATCAAAGGGTCCTTTTGCAATAACCGAGTCTACTTTGTATAGTAGTACATACAGATTTTTCCCCTGATATTATATAATAAGTTGCAAAAGTGAGCACTATATTATTAAATTTAATAATACGCAATACCGCTCCAAATTGCAATAATCACAAAGCATTCCGATGTTAAAAAGTTAAATTGGATTGTATTCAAAATTGTATGTTATTAAATATTCATTATATAATAACACATGTTTAATTTTGTATATTTTATGTTTGATTTAATTATTAATATATTATTATAAACCGAAAAATATTTTCAATTAAAGTTTACAATTGAGTAAGCTCAATAAAAGGCTTAACCTAATATGAAAAATACAATATAATACTAAAAAAAATAAAGAGAAACTCAGCTCTTAAAAAAATAAATTTATGATTTTTTAAAACGTTCAATTGCATAATTTTTTTGATCTTAAGCTATTGAATTAAATTAAAAAATGACAACATTTAATGTTTTATTAAATTAAAATAATATACAATATTGTGAGCATTTTTATTTTTTGTGGTGATTATAGTAATTATATGTATATGTAAATTTAATTAGCTTGAAATTTGATATCTGAACTTATAATAATATATATAATACTAAAAATCAAATAAAAAAAATCGACTTCAAAATTGTAGAAGCTAATGCTAAATAAATCAGAATATAAGTACTTTGTAAAAATATTGTATTACAATAATACGCATTACTTAGCTATTATAAGTTATAAAATCAACTATAACAAAAAATATCTAACAGCATTATTAGAAAAAAAAATTCTAAATAAATTTTGAGAAATTTTTGTAAAGAAACTTCTTTTTCTTACTTAAAATCAATAAATACAATTTAAAGGTAAAAATAATAAAAAATGATTTTTACTAAATATACATTTTAGATAATATTATATAATTAAAATTATATATAAAGTACCTTCAAGTATTTTGTTAGTACTATAAAAAACGATGATGAATTTCGCCTAAATTATTCAATTGCAATCATTGTTTGAGGATTTTTTAAAAATGATTCACTACCGACTTTTTTCCTTCAGCGAATAAATTGCCATGCAAAGCAATTTATCTTATTTTTTTGCAAAAAAGTGAATTTTAAAAATAAAAAATTAGCACAAAAATTAATAAAATGTACGAAAATTTTTTTTTATAATTTTTACATTTTTTTTACTTTAAAAATCTAATCTTATTTAATGAAAAATTATAATTTAATAAATAATCTTGAGTTTTAAATCAAATATATAATTCTTTTGAATTTTGTCTAAATTTTTCAATGATAATTAGTGTTTGACGATATTTTAGAAATGACTCTTTTTGATTCAGAGAATTGTGCCTAAAATTTTCAAAGATATCTAAAAAACATTACTATTGACTTTTTTAGCTGAATATCTTTCATCTATAAAGAAAATATAGAAAAATTTAAAAAAAATAATGCACAAAAAAATAGGTAAAACTTTTGCACAAATAATTAAATAACAGTCTAAAAAATAGTCAATTATAATAAATTAAGAGCTTATTTATATAAATATTATATAGCGTATTATAAATATAATAAAATAAATTTAAATTGCTTTTGATTATTATATTAGACTAAAAATCGTGCAAAAATGTGGATTTTGCAACACATTTTCAAAAAAAAGTTCAACGATATCAAAAAAAAAAAACATGAAAATTTAATTAGCTTATATAATTAAATTAATAAAGTATAATTTAATAAGCTACAAATTAATTAAATAAAACTAATATTATAAAAAAATGATTTAAATTTTTATTTCATTAAAAAAAGTCATTCTACTTACAAAATCTGTTATTTTAAGTGAATAAAATTCATATTTAAAGTAGTTTATTTTCCCTGATGTCTTATTATATATTATTATTTTGAAATAAAATTAATTTAAAAAGCTTTTAAATAGTTATTTTATCAGATAAAAATTTACAAAATTGCATCAATCAAAAGTAATATATATGCATTTTTAGAAATCCATAATTATTTTTTATAGATTCCTATAAATATATTTATATCCTTTACATATATCTTTATTATATAAATGTAATAAAAATGCAATTATAATCCATTTAAATATTTCGAAAGCCTAAACTTTTTATTAATTATATTAAAATACTTTAACGAAATCTAAAATATGACTTGCGACTGTTTTAATTTTGTCAAATATTGGTAACTAATTTACAATATTTAAATCATGAAACATTTTTAACGGTAAATTTTAATGGCTTATTAAAAAAAATATAATTTAAATTGTAAACTTAGGTTTTACTTAATTGCAAAATGTATCATAAAGTATAATAATTAAGACATAAATTAAAAAATTAAATGTTTTTCATTATTCCATTAGAAAATCATTTTTGAAAAGCAAAGGAAATTTTCAATGACGACAATGAAGTTTGTCGACAATAAAAAACGACTAATGACTGATTGTAATTAAATGTGTGATTATTTAAATAATCTTATATATTATATATTTGTGACATAAATTTGTTGATTTTGCAGTAAAGTTATAGTCATAAAAAAATATTTTGTTAAAAAATTGAGCAAAAAAAATTTACTTTTCCTGTTTAAAAATTATTATTTAGAGTATGAAACTAAGATTTAAATAAATTACCTCTTTAAGGTCCAATCACGCGTTTTTACGTGATAGCAAAACTTCAGCAAAGTGTTAAAAATTAAATAATTTTATTCTGTAAAAATATCGCACGAACGATTTAAAAATTCAAACTGTTTCGAAAGTTGCCAATATACATATAATACATTTATAGTCGTTTTGGTAAATTGAAAAAATATCATGTTTTGTCGAAACATTTAAAATTACTCAAAAATATGCACAAAATTAAATAAAACATATTTTGATAATTTTTTCAGAGCAAAAGTTATGAAAAATAATAAAATTTTCCAAGACAAAAATTTTTGCTTGAAATTTTAATTATAAAAGAACTTACAATGAATTTGAATTTATTGTAATATTTCAATTATTAAGCCGCATTTATTATTATATACTCTTAGCAAAAATAGTAAATCTTAAGTGCAATTTAAGAAAACAATACTAAATAAAAAAACATATTCTTAAATTTTTTTGTGAATTTCTGCTATTTTTAAAACCTTTTATTATCATTTACAGCCAAAAACTAACATTTAAATATATTTAACATTTATTAAGTATATAGATCATATAAAAATTACAATTTTAAGTATTTTAATTAAAAATTAGGTACAATTAATTAAAACTTTTTAAAATTAATAAAGAATGTCTAAAATTATGATTTTTTAAAAGAAAAATTAAATGTCTCTATTATAAAAAAATAAAATCATATATATATATATCAACTGTCTACCTATTACTAAATTATTTTTAATAAACTGTAAATTATACTAAAAATTTCAATAGCAAGCTCGATGGTATGAAAAAAATCTAAATTATATAATACTTTGTTATATATATTTTTATAGTTCTCATAAATTAAATTTGCTTTTTCAAAAGTACTAACGACATTTTCATCTTATTGCTTATAAATGTTTAATTCACGTTATTATATAATATAATATGTAGAAGATATTCTAGAATTTCGCAATAATACTAAAAAACACAATATAAGCTATATTATTAGATTTTTCTTGTAAGATCTTTTATCTCAGATATAATGCATATTTTTATAATGCTAGCTATGTTGTGCATAGTAAGTCATAAGCAATAAATGCATATATCATGATATAGACTCTACACAGCATTATACATTCATATTTATAATTAAAAATATAAAACAAAACCTTCAATAAGGTAAAAACGTAATACACATCATTAAAACCAAAAGTTTTGATTAAAATTATTTTGGAAGATAATAAAAAAATTTAAAAAAAAAATAAAATCGGCATTTAATTATAAAATTATATTATTGGCAAAATTTCTGCTGTACAGTGTAAATTAATATATACATATGTATATTTTAAATTGTTTATTTTTTACTTTCCAAAATAATAACTATTACATTAATAATATTTAATATACCGCGTCTAAATTCACGCGTTGCACCACATACGGTTTATCCAATACCCATTATTTATTATTCACGTTTTACGTTTACGTTATAAAGCCCTTAGCGTTATTGTGTTATCAAAGCAAAGAAGCGAATAAGCGTTTCGCCCACCCACGTACACAATTTGTTTTTAAATTTTCTGAGAGTCGTTTCAACAACCTTGCCCTTGTATTAGACGATGTGAAATAAAATAAATATTAAATAAATAAAATTGCGCGATATTAAGGCCCGGGTCTCGCGAAATACCTCCGAAGGGCGCCGACGCCAAGCGAGCACTGACTGGATGGACCACCGGGATGTCACTTTCTCTCATGGAGCGGGGAACAGCTCCGGGATACACACCGGCGCAAATTACTACTCAATATCAAACAATCGTTTAATATTTATAAGCTTGTTGTTAATTGGTTTTTGTGAAAAATGGGACTTGAAAGTAAAACACACTAAGTAAAAATCAATGCAATCTAATGCATGAAAGGCAGAAACACACTGTAGATAGATAAACTCGATTTCTATGTTAAATAAGGTTTTACATATAAATCGATTGCGTAATAGTGTTTTCCTATTCTACAAAGACACTTTTTTATATAACATTTTTTTTTTATTAAAATAATAAACTATAAAACATTTTAAAATAATTTATACTATATTTTTATAATTCACTATGATACAAATTACATTTAACACAGTAACACTACTAGTGTTAAAAATATGTATCATATATATAAATATATAGCTTTTTAGTTATGATTGCTTTTAGAATTTCTATGATTATTTTTGATAACACTTAAAAATATATTTTTTTTTAAAAAATCACATGTCTGATCATATAAAATAAGACACTGATTCCAAGTGTATTGTTTATGTTTTTATATACAATATACTAAAAATAACTGCACGTGCTAAGACAAAATGTTTGTAACATCAACATTTTGCGTCCTAATAAAATAATATTTATATCAAAATTGTAACACATATTCGATAACTTATAAAGCGATAATAACGACTTTAACAAAAAATATATGTAATACAAAAAATCAATTATAATAAATAAAAGACTTTACATATGTAATTTAAATATGTGCTTTAAGTATTAATTAAAATAAATTATCTTTGTGGCGAAAATGTTTCTGGACAATATTATCAACACTAAAAAAATAATATCAATTGTCAGCTTTAACCATATACACATCACTTATATTTTATAGAATTTTTATTGCAATTTTAAAGCATGATCATTTGCAGCACTTTAAATTAAACTAATAGTAAATTATACAAATATTATTAGAAAATTTAGCGTATTTGTCGCATTGAAATAATCATAAAAAACATTGTTTGCTCCTATGCAGGTGCATATAATCAACGTCATTCAAGCGTACCAACAGCGATATTATGCTAAAATTTCCTTTTCAGCGCAATTAACACTTTTAAAACAAGTAATTATGCCTAAGCTAGTACGGTTCAAATAGCAAAAGAATGCGTTTTAAAAATGAAATAGCTTTTACAAAACTTACAGTTTTGTTCAAGCTAATACCGTTTCACAAAAAATATATAAAAGTAATACACCTGCAAGCGTTAAAACAATTTTGTAAGATAAAAACATAAATAATAATATAATACGACCAAAATCACTTTTCAAATCACACGCGTCCGGAAATAATGTTAATCTTACCAGATATACAAAAAACTTATTCCAAATATCGCACAGTTTTTTTTGAGTTAGCGTGATTTTTTTATTAATTTTATGATTTTATTTTAAATGAATTGCAGCTTAAAAATGAAGTGTTGGTGTTACTCCACCCCAAGTAAGCACATGTTAAAATGGGTCCGAATATTTTTGGGTTAACGCGTTGTTTCTATTAAATATTGGTCTATGGGCCGCGATGGCAGCAAGCATATTAAAGCGTAAAGTTCTGAAATGTGTTTAACTAATGATATGGATATTTAGCAAGAATTGATATTAAAAATATTCCAATAATATAGATTAAATTTGAATTGTATATATTTATTTGAGAAGCGCTGTTCACAACAATCAAATTATCGTTGGTGTAGCGATATTGCGCAATGTCAACACGCAACACCGTAGACGTTTTCAAATTTTGTGGAAGGCGATGGGGAGGCTCTTCAGCAACAGGTCCCTAGGTAGGTCTATGCCCCTCCCGCTCTTTCGGGGGCTAGCACCCCTAAAAAGGAGCGACTTCGACAACAGGTGCATTACCCTCCAAAAGCAATTTTTCTTTACGAATTTGAATTTCGATCACGTTCTCGATTTGCGGCCTAATACAAATATGGTTGACAAACGAAAGTTGCAACAACAAAGCCGGCAATCTTTTAGGCCAGATATTTCGAACATGTGGACCGCTTTAGGCAACATTTTTTTTTATAAAATAAACTTATGGAGAAACCGTAAATATGGTTTCTCCATAAGTTTATTAATAAGATCTTTTGAGAATAGTTTTTTTAAGAAAACTTTTTTTTCATAAATATTTTACATTTTTCAACTAAAATAGCAGCATTTTTTTAATATTTTTCAAGAAAATATCTTACATTTTCTTAATAAAAAAAACAGATCGTTGTGAAAAAAATTCGCTATGCGGCTAAATAAAAATTAGTAATTCAGATAATTCAATATTTTTACGAAATATCTGAAAAAAAAAAAATTTTATAGATAAAATAGTGCTTAGTAGAATTTCTTAGTGCGCAGTAACAGTTTTTTATTAAAACCGTGGCTTTATGAAGAAGCTCAAAATAAATCAATTAAATCTAATTGCATGTCTACATTAAATTATTAATGTTTATTTACCAAATAAAAGTACATATGATAATATTTCACCCCCTGAGCTGTCAATCACTATTTTATTTATTTAAAATAGAAAATGCTTTAAAAATATTATGAAATTTCTCGATGCACGGACAAATTTATATGAACAATTTCTTTGTCATATCTGAATAGAAAAAATAGTACATTTTTGATTTTGTATTCAAATTTACACTCCGCATTACACTAAAATAATTTATTTATTAGAAAAATATAAATAAATGTCTCACTGCGTGGTTACAGTTTTTTAAATATAATATAATTTTTTATATATATATGTAAGCTCGCAGAAAAATTATGCATTTGGTAAAAAAATCCCTAAATATGTAAATCATAAAAATTAGTATGTAGATTTTTAAAAAAAATTTAGTAAGCAAGAAATTGTAGTAGGTATTTTTTTTAAATATTAAAAAATGATTGATGCGCGGGCAAATTAATACAATTTTTTTTTACATATCTAAATAAAAATATCATAAAAATTTAGTTTTTAGGTTTAAATTTATAAACCTCTATAATTTAAGGGTCTTACGTTTATAGCTAAGTATTCTTTAAAATTCTAGTATTTTTGATGTTTTCAGTAATTTAAATTTTTATGAAATATTTATTTAGTTTATAAAATATTCTAAAATATTTTTCTGCGCGTTTAAAGTTTGTTAATTATAATGGTTCATTTCTAAAATAAATAATACCGTAAATATAGTTAGCAGTGTGTCAAAAAAATATTGAATTTTGTGAAAAATTTTCACTGTGTATTCAATAAAAAAAACATTCTAGAATTTAATAAACAATAATATTTTGCGGCACTGCCAATTCACTAATTATTAGATTAAACTATTCAAAAAATTCTAATTGAGCATTCAATTAAATATAATTTATATGGAGTACATCATATATTTTTTTAATCGTTTATGTTTATTTTATTTATTTAATATTCAGTTGTAACCTATCAGGTCTGAGCCCAATGCGTTTAAATAGAGTAATTCTGTATTAACTATGACATAGCGCATTTTCAAGTCTGTTGCCGTGGCTCGAACCTGCGGCCTCTGGGTTATCAGTCTGAGAATTAACATACTACGCTATTCTGACCCCTATATTACTCCATTAGTCCCATAATAATATTAGCAGTTGATGAATTTAATTTGTTCCATAATAATAGTAGTAAAAGAAAATAAATATAGAACGTAACTTTTATTATCAAAAAACTATAGTAGAATAAATTAGGCAATAAATCAAAAATATTACTTCTAATTTTTATTTTGATCGTTCAAATAGTTTCTGGATTTACCATTATTTTTTCATTGCATTATTAGGTTTTGTCGTTATTCACATTGTGTTTTTAGAAAAATATATTTTTAAAACAATTCCTAATAAGTATAATAAAATAATAAGTATACCTAATAAGTATATTAAAAAAATATACACATAACGTATTCTACAGAACGCAAATTGTTAATGTGACACGCGCTCCGCATATTGAAATCGAGCATTCTTCTTCTTTAATCGTAATATTTCTAGTTAAAACCTTCATCCAATTCTGACCGTGAACCAAAATGTAAGAATATTTTAAATGAATCACAACAAGAATGATAGAAAAGTGGTTATGAATTATTAACTGAAAATTCGTGGGGCAAAATCTGCTTAATTATTTAAAATCATAGCAGGAAACCAATGTGATTCATTTAATATAATTCAATTTAATATTTAATTTTCATTCGATACAAATTAATATTGCCTTTTTGAGTTTCGTTTGATGTATTAATTTCGTTATTCTGTTTTTTCTACTTAAATTAAACAGGACGAAAGTTTAATAAGTGCCTCAATTATTACGAGAATTACGATCCTGTTATAATAAAATGGGTCAATGCCATGACCCATTTTCACGACAGATTCCTCTTGTGTTTGTGTATTTTTTTCCAGTCGCTAAGAATTCAAGGGTACGCCCTCATTATACCTATATACGCATTTAAAGCGGACGCTAAACCTTAGAATTTCCCGTAACTCAACAAGTTCAATAAAGTTTTCAGCTATCAAGATTGCAAAATTATATCACCAAGAGTTTCCATCGACTCCAATGTTCCCAATGGAAAGTATTGGATTGCTGGTTATAAATTATAAATTAGCTCGTTTTTGAGAATGGAAGCAAAGTTATCTAAAACATTATATATATATATATATATATATATATATATATATATATATATATATATATATATATATATATATATATATATATATATATATATATATATATATATATATTATATATGGCGAATTAATAAATAAAAAATTTACATGCTAATATTATAACAGAGATATCAGAATACTGAGAGATAAAACGACGCCCTTGGCTGATTTTTAAGCTTTGGATGATTTTGTTTGAGATTTAAGAACAAAAACTGTATGACATTGAATCCAAACCACGTGCATACACGTGTGAGCGTTATACTTTGTCGATTCAAGCAACAGGGGCGGAGTCGAAGGGGTGACGGGGCGCAGGCGGCTGGTCCGGACGGCTCCATCGATCAGCATCCCCGCGAACTCGCCTCCTCTCAGCCCCCCGAACATTGTCCCCTCGCAGCCTCACACCGCGTGAGTATTCTTCACCTGTTGCCCGAAAAGTCTCGATGCACTTACTCTCATTCCAGACTACCAGAATATTTGTCCTTGCTCGTTAATGTATCGTTTATAATATTTTCTGCACACAAGATTTTTGCGCGTTAGATTATCAATATCATAATTAAGTTACTAATAAAATAATAACGGTTAACGACCTTAAAAATTAAAATTCAGTATTTATTCCAGTGGTGTACAATTCCAGAGTTCTGTGGTTAATTATTTGGTGCTGATATTTCATGGCTCAACTCGCCACAAAATGGAAGCTTTGTCATGCAATAGATAATAAAATATAACATTTTAATTAACTAGAGCAAAAACACGTATTCTTTGTGCATTTATCGATTTTAAGATAAAAACTCACAGCTGCAATGAATTAAACTTTGGTGTAATTTAATTTCAAGGAATGATTTAAAGCTTTATTTTTTCATATCATTGCGCAGACCCCTTTTTGTTGTCAGTAATTAAAGCAGTATAATAGTAATGAAATAATTAAATGATTTCATTATATTATTATTCAAAGAAAAACATTTCACTGAGACTGCATTACAAGTAGTTATAAATGATTGATTTTTTTGTATTTCAAGAGAACTTTCGAAACAATAGACAGAATAATAATGTTGAAGAAATTAGAAGATGTTAAATAAATATTAAAAAAGGAAAAGTGGAAAAAATTATGCGTATTCCAAAGAGAAAATAATATCACACGGTGTACCACAGCGGTCCAAATTAGGACAATTGCTGTTTACAATATATATTAAGGTGTGGATAATTTAAGAAATTAATTAACTTAAATAGAAATAATATAATGTATGATTATAAATTAAAAATACATATATGATAATAATAAAATATAATATGTTTATTTATTTATTTTAATTTGTTTTTATTGAATCTTCCGTTGTAACTTAACAGGTGTAAGCCCAATACGTTACAACGGGCAAATCTGTACCAACTGAGTAAGTCAATCAGACATATGAATACCTACAAGTATTAACCACCAAACTGAAAGTCTGAGAATCGGTGACATCTATATTATTAAATATGAATTATTACGTGCTATACAATTTACAATCAATAGATTTCACTGAAGCTGGAGCCGGCTTTTTTAATAATAGTGCATTTTTATAAACAAAAATTGAGTGCCGCTGCAGGTGTTCGAACCCGCAACCTCAGAGTTACTAGTCTGAGACGTTACTTAAATATAATTATAGATCACTCTATCATAGATAGTTGATAATATAAAATATTGAAGAGTAACTGTAGATAAAAAAAAAAAATTTTAAGGAACATTGTAATTACATATTAAAGCAAAATAGTAATATATCATCTAGGATGAGAAATATGTTATTATTTATATAATAATATATCATCTAGGATGAGAAATATGTTATTATTTGTATACACATAAAAAAAATAATCTACAATAGTATAATATCGCTCAACTTTAATTATTGTGCAATAATATTTTAGTATATGCTTAATAAATTAAATAAAACGATGTATTTTACACAGTCCTAAAATTATTAAACATTTCTACAATTAATTAAAGGGTTCTAAATATTAAATTTAAAATAATTTGTTTCAAGTTATAAATTAATAACTGATGTCCTCTAGAGAGACAGAAGATAAACGAAGCGCAAACGACCATAGCCTTAATTATATCCCTTCATTCCTTCACTCATCCATTTTTAACAATATAAATGCTGAAAATCAGTTTGAAAGTTTCGATTTGAAACTAATCTAAGCAGACACTCCTGGAACTTATGCAACTACAAAACAGATTAGTTTACCCTTAAATGGAGATTTTTACCTTAAAATACGCACGTGTGTTGCGATCTTGCACACTGTTTTGATATATTTAAAAAAAAAAAATTATATCCATATTCAATTGATATAATATAATATCAACCACATGATATTAAACACACTAATACAACTTTAGAAGTATACAATAAAAATGTAAATTAAGTTCTCTACATAAATTCACAAATTTAAAGTGAAATATACAAAAATATAAAGTTAAATATCTAACAATTCATGCAATAATAATGAACATGGGAACATAAAAATGTTCATATTATTCAAATTACGGCAATTTAAATAAGTTATCTGAATAATATATCACCGTTATAGTTAACCATTGAACGAAGAACTAGGAATTAACTTTATTTTTAATGTTTATAGTAGAGATGCGATTTAAGGTCAATTTAAGTTTGATATATTCTGTATATTTATCGTTAACTATGAGGCTGATAATAATTAGTAGCCTCATAGTTAATTAAAGATTGTTTAAATATATATCGTTTTGCTCCCTTAGTAATTGCCAGCTGTAAATAAATATAATTTATTTGAACAAAATAAGATGCTGAATCAAAAATAAAATGTAGGTAGTATGCAACAAATTGACAGAAAAAATCAATAAATCTGAATTTAGATGTTATAGGAAGTTAATGAAAAACAGATTTTCCTTTAATATTATAATATGAAAACACATCTAGCGATAATGTAAAAAAGGACTAGATTGTTATAAGCAATATTATCTAGTTTTAAGTAAAAGAAAAAACAATTCACGCGAAAAAATGTTTTTGAAAAATACGCAATATTAAAAACGCTTAAAATATTAGTGAAAATTGAGGCACTTAAAAAAATAAAAATTATAAATATTACACAAAAAAAATATATAAAATAGTTTCTATGCATTGCTTTTTTAATGTTTACTTATTATTTCGAAATTGAACTAAACCATTTAATTAGACAGTTATTACAAATAATTATTTAAGCTAAGGTCAAACCTAAATCAGTATATTTTTTTCATTATAAACAAGAGGAACACGTTAGATTCATTATAAAAATTAGCTATATTGAGCTAGATAAATTAATAAAATAAATAAATAAAAAAAACATAGCCTCGATTTATAATTTATTGGGTTATATGATTTATTTTAAAATAATTTTAGTTAGTTTGTCGCAAAATATTCATAGTATGACATTATACACCTAAGTTTATTTAGTTTTAAGTAAGAATATGTATTAAAAGGTTTTCAACTCCTACATGCAATAAATAACAAGAAAAAACTTTATAAATAAGATTGTAGCTGTCGATATAATACACTATTACTTTTTTCCACATTCTCGATATCATATCAAACTTTAGAAAAATGCCGTAAGCCTTTTAAATAAATACTAATAAATTAAATTCAATCCAACTTGTAAAAAAGTAGGGTCTTTTAACATGTTTTAAGACAATAAAGCTTCAAATTTTACAACATTAAGTAAATTATTTCACTGCATAATAAGAATAGTACTTGAATAATTTGTTTCGCTGTTCTAGAAACTTAAAAAGTGTAAATGAACAAGGTTTTAATAACCATCCAATATTAAAAGCTCTATAAATAAAATAAAAATATACAGATATTACGCATTTCATACGTAATATTGATTTTATTTATATCTAATAAAACGTATTAATAAACAAATAATCAAAGTTAAGTTTATAATTATAAAAAAGTAAAATTACATTTTCTAATATTAACGCATTTTTTTTACAAAAATAATAATATTATCTGAATCAGTAAAATCGTAAAAGATAATACCTATCAAAGTTTCATGAAGTGTTTTTAAAATATTTCATTACGTTTTATAATAAATAAGTTTTTATAGAATTATTTTACGTAGAGTACAATTCTAGATTAATTAACTTATCATGAAAATCAAGAATACTTGATACAAAAGCTTGATAAATACAATGCGAGTTTTAGGTTTTATTTGATTTTTATACTTTTATATAAATAATTTTAGGGTTAGTTAGAGTAGTATATAGTAAAAATAATTTCAGTGAAATAACATGGAGAAAGCAGAACTTCATGGAGGATGTTCGCCGATTTTTCAAGATCCGCAATAAAAATAGAGGAGAACTGGAACTTGTCGATGCTGAAGATCTATTTTTCATACCTCTATTTCATCTACGCCAAGTGGGAATGGATTATATCGGAAAAGTCTTCTACAGCCAGAACCCATATATCATATTAATATTATGTGAAATTTTAATTGGATACGGTACGCTTCGGATATTTATAGAAACTGTAAAATCTATCAGAAATATGGAGAAAGTAGTTGAAATGTTGGCAACTTTATTTTTGAAATTTTTGATGGACGTCAAAGTATTCAGCGTTGTCCGCTACAGTACAAAAATTCGATTACTTATTGACCAGTTTTCTATATTGTACGAATACACAAAGAATCGAAAGGGGGAAGGTTGGGAAAGTATGAAATACTACATAAGAAGTAGCAACTTCTGTATCGAAATATTATACTATGGCATTGTAAGTAAAACATTACATTACTACCTAACATATACATATCTTATTCTTACTTTACAATATGATTTGTCCATGATATGTGTATTAATCGATTTTTTCAAAATCATCTTTAAACATATTTTATGAATGATTTACTACTTTTATTTATTTTTTACAGGCAATTACTGTGACGGCGTTCATTGCAATAAATATATATTATAAAACAAAAATTCTACCATTGTTGCTTATACCAGCAATTACAATGGATACTACCAGTGGTTATATCTTCAATTTATCATTAGATGCAGTTCTAGCCTATATTGCTGTACATATGATGATCGGAGCTATTGGGCTTTTTGTTTTAATCATCTCTATATTAAACGCTGCTTATGAAATTCTTGAAAAAGACTTGTTGAAAATTGGAATCGATAAAAAGTTTTTCTTAAATCATGGTAAAATTTTAAAATATTATTAATTATTACATACTAATTTTATTGTTATATTTTAAGAAATAAATACCGAAGTATGGGAGACTGACTTTGATTATACGAATCAATATTTGATAAGATGTTGTAGAATACATCAATGGTTACTAACGTAAGTTTTTACATCTGGTCTATAAATACATTATTTTTTTTGTATTTTTTTACTTGTATAACAAAACGCAACAAGAGTTAGTCGACTCTTAAATTTTAATTGATATATATATTATTCATGTGATCATGGCCCAAAAATCACGGCCGAAATATAGAATACAAGTAAGCAAAAATCGCGTTGAATCCCGAGATTTCAAAAATAATTTTACCCTTGAAAATTTTAAATATATATATATATATATATATATATATATATATATATATATATATATATATATATATATATATATATATATATATATATATATATATATATATATATATATATATATATATATATATATATATATTGTATTGTATTGTATAAGTTTATTATTTGTATTTTATATATTTATTACTTGTATAACAAAATACAACAAGTTAGTAGAAAAGTCTAAATTTTTTTAATTGAATTTAAAATAGTTTTTAATACAAGCACATCTAAACTAACAGGCATTTTTTATTGATATTCTAATAACTATGGATATAACAATAATTTAGATTTAATCTTCACTATAGATCAAATTAAATTCACTGCAGTTTTTTTAGGCATTGTTATGATTTTTCATTTTTTATAAAAATATCTATTTCTCTACGGTTTAAGACACAAAAGCAACTTATCTGTTTTATATATATTGTACCTATATAAAAAATAAGCTATATATAATTTTTTAAGGATAAGCAATCTCACTATATCGGCCTTTAAATATGACTGCTTTGCTGAAGTAATTTTTTCTACAATGATAATATGCATGGCCCTTTATCAAACCGTAATGGTAATAGCACTACTCTTGTCTTTTTTTTTTAATTAAAATAATCTAATAAACATAACTTTTATTAGGTTTTTAATTACTCGTTTGGTCCCTATGTTATTTCGGCTTCGATGCAAATATATGTTTACTGCTATTTTGGAGAGCAATTGATAAATAGGGTAATATATTAATTCAATTCAACAATAAATAATTATATTGTTATACACATTTTAATAATTAAATATTTTTTAGGGTAATAAATTAGCAATAGCAATATACAGTAGTGGCTGGTACAGGACATCCATAAAACATCAAAAGTTGCTCGGTTTAATGTATATTATGGCACAAAAACCGGTTAAATTATCCGGGTTGTTTTTCGATATAAACATGCTAACATTTTCATCGGTATTAAAAATAACTTGAGCATTGTCATATATATTTTTACTATTTTTTTTAATTTGTGTTCCTTTTTTCTTTTAGATAATGCAGAATGTATATTCATTTTTCACACTATTGTCACAATCGTCGGCCAATCTATAAGAACAGAAAGTCTGTGAAGCAATAAAATTAATTTATGTTTTTATAGCAAACTGAATAATTAATCTTGCATATATAATCACTACACAATTTAATCTTTTATTCACTGTAACTTTGTTTTTATACAAATACTAATTGACACCTAATTCATGTGTATATAAATCTAATTAAAAATATTCTAATAAGGAATCTAAAATTAAAATTTATTGTCGAGCTATTCAAATTTAAACATTCAGTAATTTTTCTAGCGTATTGAAAGAGTTAGTTGACATTAACTACTCTATGTCTTAAAATTTATTTGTATTTTTAGATCAATAACAAATAAAATAAGCATCAAACATTTTTTTATGTTTAAGTTACAGAAACGTACCTTTTAGTCATATTTTACAATTGCTAACTGTGTGAATATTTAAATAATGCAATACTATTTAAGTAGCACCGTAATCAATATGTTTATATAAATAATCAATAATTATCTTAATTATATTAAGTAATCCTACTCGTTTTTTTATATTTAAGTTTAAACATTCAGTCATGCTAAGGCCATTTAGGTCTGAGGGTCAAGTAGCAAACCTTACTTTGAAGCCCAGGCTCAGTGTAAAAAATTATATTTTATGTATGAGGCGGAATAGTGAAACAATAATAGAGTACTTTTATTGTGATTAACTTGATAATTTGTACAAGGAATAAAACAGAAGTCTACTTCAGACCAATGTGACAAAATTAATAAAATTAAGGATAAAATACTCGATTTAAAAACTTATTATCCAGACCTTGCTCCTTACGACTACCATTTAATTCGATCGATGCAACACCTAAATCAATATGCAGATAATGTAAAAAGGGGCCATTGGAATATTTTGAATCATAGCCTTGAACATTTTATGTTAATCTAATTTAAAAAAAAGTATTTTAAATATTAAAATAAAAATAAATATTAAGCAATGCTTTTTCTGTTTCAGAAAAAAACGACATTTATTTCGGGATTACGTTATATTTTATTTTAGATTAAATTAAGACCATCGTGGCCTAACAGGTTACCCCAATGCGCCACGATGGTCGAAAACAAATTTTAAATTTATAAAACATAAAAAAAAAGTATATATACATAAATATAAAAATACTTAAACATAACAAAAAAATTATAAAATATTAAAATTAAATGAAATAAACCGGATCAGCTCCTCGTAGCTGACATTAAATAGGTCAATATGTAATGCCAGCGTATTAAGGAGCCGGATGGCCACAGCCATAGGCGAGTCGGCAAGTGCGGATGTCCTAGCCCTAACGGTCATCAAAAGAGGTCTCGATCGTGATTCTCGAAAATGTTCAGGAACCCAAAACTGGAATTCCTCGAGAATAGCTGGATTGTCGACAGCACCTTTTAGTAATTTAAAAAAATGCTTAGCGATATACAGCTTTCTGCGAGAACTCAGCGAATCATATCCCAACGCTCCTAAAAGAAAGGCGCTGGGATATAAGTACGGATAATAACCAAATGTCCTTTTGTAAAGGTATCTTAAATACCTTTTTTGAATTTTTTCCACTAAAAGGGAATATTTGGCTATTCGGGGACAATTTTTTTAATAATAACGTATGACAAACTTTGTCAAAGGCTTTCTCAAAATCTGTATACACGACGTCTACTTGAATTCCGGCATCGAGAGAAGTTGTCACCGTTTTGGTGAACGACAGAAGATTAGTAACAGTGGAACGGGCAGGACGAAACCCGTGCTGTTGGTCTAATAAAACTTGTTGAAAGTGATTGTAAAGATATTTATGAATAATTATTTCAAATAATTTAGCAGGAGCTGACAACACTGCTACTGATCTATAATTCTTTATATATAATTTGTCACCCTTTTTATGAATAGGGGTGACTTTTGTGCATTTCCATAAATCAGGAAATGATGATGTTTTGAGAATCAGATCATAAATACATTTTAGAGGAGCAGCGAGACTTACTTCGCAACCCTTCAAAATAAAATCGGGAATTAAATCAGGTCCAGAAGAACGCCCTGTCTTTAATTTATTAAATCCGTATTTAAGATCTGAGTGCTCAGTTTCTCTGATGGTCAGTACTGAAGACCAAGAACATGAAGAAGGAAGCGACTGAGCAGAAGGCGAAAAATATTCCTCGAAAACAGAACGAAAATATTGCGCAAAACCGTCAGCAATATTTTGTGAACCGTCCAATGTTTTATCGTCGAGGTTCATCACTTTCAACGTAGACTGAGTAGCGCCGTTAGTGCTAATGAATTTCCAGAACGCTTTGGGATCATTAATTATTTGTTTTTGGCAATTTTTGTAATGATTGCGATGACAGGATTATCAAACACTTAACGCGTGCTCTTAATGAACGAAATTCCTCGAGAGCAGATGGATGTCCCGATCTCTTCCATAACTTATGAAAGGCGTGCTTTCTTTTTAGCAATGAGATGATCTCATGAGAAAACCATCTAGGATATGACACGTTAAGCACTCGAGGGCGCTTTCGAATAAAGAGCTGGTCGAATGCACAATAAAGAACCTCATAGAAGGCCGCCAGGGAAGATTCAACATCAACGCACCCGCCAACTCGGCTCCAGTCCATACCTAAAAGTAAATTATTTAATAAACCAAAATCTACACAATTTCCAAACGACCATCCAAGATCATTCCGATCGCTCACGCATTCCAACTCATTCGTAGTTATGCCATTTTTATTTATATTTAATTTTATCATTAGCGCCGGGTGATAATTATCTTCCGACACCAATACGAATTCGCTCTTAATTACTATGCAATTATTTACATTTGTATAAATTAGATCTAATTTGTCACCAAAATTATTATTGACACAATTTATTTGATTTAAATTAAAAATATTACTTATTAAACTTATGTCAATATTGGCACTAATGTTCGTAGGTAAATTAAAATCACCCAAGATGATACATTTTTTCTTCAAAAAATATTCAGATAAAATATTAATAAAACACCAGTAATTTATTTAATAGCAACTGTACCTTATAAATAAATCATATAAAATATATATTGCTTGTTTTAATGCTTTATAACTTACTTATAAGATGATAAACTAATGAATATTGTATTTATTAAAACTTCTAAAAAATAATTCACACATAATGGATAAATTCAGATTTTATTAGTAATTGTTAAGATAAACTGTTAACAGTTATTTCTTTTTTTTTCAGGAATATTTTCTTTCGCTATTAATAGACAATTACGATTTTTTAGTCTTATGATCAACGGGTGGTAAAGATAACATAATTTATTAAAGAAGTGTAATATTATTTAATGGAAAAATATTAATGAATTTGACGTATTTAATTTTTCAAAGATGACTTTTTATATGACTTATCCCAATAGTAGAAAAAGTAATTTTATTTTATAGAAAAAAAACAATAACAAGATTCATTCAAAGTGGCTGATTTTAAGCTAACTAACTAAAAATTTTAAATAAATATAAATTTTTTAGATACCTTTTTTTTGTATCAAAATAAACACCCCTGACAGATAAAGCAGAATAAAAATATGCATATACATATCTGTGGTACGTACTAGTTTTAAAGTAGATACAGTAGAAAATTGTGACTAGTTTCTAAAGGTCGTCTAAGTCAATTCGGCGTAGCTCTGCTTGTTGCGATTTTGGCTAAACCTCGTTTACTTAAAGTCGTGAGCAATATGCTTTTTATAGATAACGTTCCTTACTATGGTATCGTAAAAGGATTCGGTATAGTAATTTTCTGACCGTATTACCCCTGATAAATAAAATAAAATCTAACGTTCCTTACAGTATTGCAATGAAATATAAAATATGTTGTTTGATATCTAACGACACTTGAAAAATGCACATGGAACAACATAAGTGATCAATTTGCTTGAATTATGGATTTATTATGGATGCCCCTTTAATTAAGATGCCCCTTTAATTAAACTAGCGCAAACGCAAAAACCTGGAGAGCGATTTGTGAAAAATAAAAAGTACTAGTTAATTTTAAAAATAAGAGTGATAAACAAAAATGCAAATTAAGATCGATAAAAATGTAAAAAACATTGATATATAATTTAGTAACGAAGATAAATTTAATAAAAAATATATCTCTTTTTTCAGCCAAATTTATTTTTAATGCAACAATATGAACTGTCTACGTATTTATCTTCACACATATTCTTGTGAATTATAATACTGTCAAAATAAAATTACTTATTAGGACAGGTTTGGCATTATTTTTTCCGTTAATAATTAAATGTCCAAAAATAATATTTGGTCTGTTTCATTTACTATTAAATAACATTTATAAACGACATTATATTTTCCTTCCATAAAATATAAAACATCTTAATTACAAGTAATATACAAGCTACAATTTGTCAGATTTATACATTTTTATTTATACGAATTTAATTTTTTTGTTAAATATACCATAATTGTATTGTGTAAAGGACACTAAATTTTTATCTCAACAAGTTAGCTTGTATTTATAGGTTATATTTAAGATTTTTTACTTTGTTAACAAATTAATATTAAATCTGTTTCCTTTACTATTAAATACCATTTATAAAAAAGACAATCTTTTTCTCTCAACAAATATAATATACAATAGATCCTAATTATTAGTGATATACGATATTTATATTTAAACACGTAATTAATATGAATTAAATATTATTTTAAATAAATAAACCATAAATAACACTGAATTTTTATATCAACAAATATTAGATAGCTCTTAATTTATTTAAAATATTCAAGCTACTATTTATTAGAAAAATATAATTTATTAATACAAATTAATATATTATTTTATAAATACAAACAATGTAGCTATAGCATTAAAAAAAATATAGTCTAATATCAAACGACACGTGCATAACAAATGCTCATGGGAAAACATAGGTGATCAATTTGCTTAAATTATCTATTTAAAATTCCACCTTTGAGTATTACTTATAAACCTTTTTTATTTTATTTTTATTATTGCTTAAATTATGACAGCGATATATTTTTTTATTCCTCAATTAAAAATAATTTGTAGATAAGTAAGCAATATTTTTATGAGACTAACAAATAAAAATATTTATAAATAATATTAGTGATTGATTAAAAAAAATATTACCTTGTCTAAAATTCGATACTCATACAACAAAATCAGAGCTTAGCCATATTTATTAATTTAAGGGATGATTATAGAGTAAATTTTAATTTGCTCATAATATGCGCGTTTTCTTGAGATGCAAATATTATTCTGGGATTATTTTCTCCAGCTCCGGTAAGCTCGTTAAAAATCTGGATAACTCATGGTACAAGATTTGTCAAAAGTCGAGTGTACGCAAAGGAAGCAATCGAACTGTGATAATCACAGAAATCAAAATTCTACAGAACCCTTAGATTTAAAACAAAAATATTGAATTTGCATTGCCAGGTCAAAGTACTCAAATCTGAAATCTAACAAAATTATAATACTTGGTGTATGGTTAGATATAAATTAAATAATATAAGGAATTACAACATGGTGGTATTTTCAGCAATAATTTTAATTAAACACTTATATCAAAAAAAAAAAAAAAAACAGAAGAGAGATTTTCGATTATCAAGTTAACGTTCAATTGAAACATCTGACATTATCCGGACATTACCTTTCTGCTTTCTAGAGAATATGGTTTATACATTATAAGTACTTTACCTATTATAGGTTATTGCTATCAACATAAATTAAAATAATACCCAAATATTATATTCAAAGCTTTTCACTAACTTATATTAAAAAAATAATAAAATTATGCTCTATGCGTTGAAAGGTTTTCAACGCCTTTTTAATATTAGAAGCTATATAAATAAGGGTGAAAACATCCATTTATTACACACAATACATTTGTTCCGCATTCTTGATTGTTTTTCTATTTTTGCGAAATGACGTAAGTGCCATAAGTAAATATATAAATTAGTGATATAAAATTTGATTAGCACAAAAAAAAAACTAAATCTGTCGAATGCTGCTTTATAAAGCACAACTGAAGCAAACTAACATTCTCAATCTTGATATATTTCAGTGAAAGAAAATGGACAAGGAAAAACTTTATAGAAGAAATTAAGCAATGTTTTAAGACTCGCAATAAAATCAAAGGAAATCTGGAGCTAGTCGATGCCGAAGACTTATTTTTCATACCGCTATTCCATCTCCGATTAGTGGGAATAGATTATATTAACAAGAGCTTTCACGGACCAAACCCATATTTCATAATGACATTTTTTCTAGTTGTTTTGATATATACGTGGATTCGTGAAATGATGGAAATTTCTAAACATATCAAAGACCTAGATCTGATAGTTGAACTGTTGTCAACAGCATTCCTGAAATTTTTATTGGACTTTAAAGTATTCAGCGTTTTACGCTACAATAAAAAATTCATCTTAATAGTCGAGCAGTTTTCTTTATTGTACGAACACTCAAAAATAGCAAAGGGGGAAGGTTGGGATACAATGAAATACTACGTAAAAAAAAACATCTTCTTTGTTAATGTTTTATACTTCATTTGCGTAAGTTAATATTATTTTTACATATATTTTTGATATCTTATATTTATTTTACAATATCGTTCACAGGGCATTACCGTGATTACGTTCATTGCAAAAAGTATATATTATAAACAAAAAATTTTACCATTGCTACCTATCCCAGCAATTAATATGGATACAACTAGTGGTTATATTTTCAACTTATCATGGGATATACTTCTAGTCTATATTGCTATACATGTAATTTGTGGAACTATAACGCTTTTTGTTTTGTTCATTTGCATGTTGAATGCTGCATTTAAAAATCTTGAGTTAGATGTGTTAAAAATTGGAAACGATAAAAAGTTTTTTTTAGATGAAAGTAGTAAGTTAATGTTTTTTATATACAATTATATATATAGTTTATTTATTTAAGCAATAATTTGTGTTTTATTTAAAGATCAAGATTCTGGAATGTGGAAGATTAACAATAATTATACAGATCAATATTTGAAGAAATGTTTTAGAATGCATCAATGGTTATTGAAGTAAGGTTATACATATTTTTTACATCGTCATTTTACGTTCAAAAACACATTTTCATATATTATTATATGCATTGAAAATTCTTGGTATTAGGTTTAATCAAAATATTGCTTATTTACAATAAAAGCTCTATTGATAGTGACAAAATATGTATTTTTTAAATAAAATATGTATTTTGAAGACTAATAACTTTTAGACCTTGAATTAGACTGTTTTATCATGCTCTTAAAAATATTTTTCATTTCAACATTATAAAGTATAATATTCTAACTCCCTTAAAACAGTGGTCTTTTAAAAAAATTCTAGATTTTCCTGATCATAAAAGAATATTTAGTTAAGCATGAGCACTTATGAGTTTTTTTAAAAAAAGCTTAACATAATGAAAAGTGTTTCTTGAAATACAAAGCCAAGCATCCTGAAACTCCTGGTAAAAATATTATTTTAATTTAGATTTAGTCACAAACGCAATTTCAACAATTCAACCATAAATCTCTCTAGGCAGCTTATTTTCATCTAGATATTACGAAAATATATGCAATACTTGATAAAGATCTAGAAAACGACATGGCATTGAACTTTCCTATGCTTAAAGGTACACAGCTGTTAGAAGAACATCTTTACATGGAATTTAGATCTGAATGCAATAATAACTGTAAGATGCTTTTAAGCACTTTCAAATATACTGCATATAATAAAAAGGAAGAGGTTATAATGGCAATGTTTATGTCGTTTGTTATTAAAAAGCGTTCTCAAATTGATACTGTGAGGAACTCAAAAAGGAGTGAAAAAATCATTTAATAGGTAGCAAACATATTTCACGAAATAACCGCGATCCTTTAATTACCTTTAAGTTTCGAGAGTTTTTACAGCAAAATTTTGTATCAAAGGCTTTTTCAATGTACATAAAAATTGTATCTACATAGTCTCTTTCGTAAAGAAAGATTAAAATAATTTGTAAGATTTTTTTAAAATATGAAATTCAAAAGCATATGAAGGAAATTTCTTAACATTATTCAAAGCTATAATCTTTAAATGTAGATTGAATTAACATTAAAAAATATTTTAAATATACATATTTATTAATGATTGAAAGAGAATTTGTTAACCAGCTTGTTTATTTATTATACATTAAAATAAACTACATTATATAATATATATTTTAAGGATAAGCAATCTCATTATATCTGCATTAAAATATGATTGCTTCGGAGAAGTAATCTTTTCTACAATGATGATTTGCATGACTCTCTACCAAACCCTGTTGGTAATAAAAAACACTATTATTTACAAACATAATAGTAATTTAATAAACATTTTTTTTGCCAGGTTAAAAATTTCTCGTATGGTTCCTATTTTTTTTCGTCATCACTGCAAGTATTGGGATACTGTTACTTTGGCGAGCAATTGATAACTATGGTAATGTGGCAATAAAATAAGCAATAACTTTATTGATATATATTATATAGATCGTTTATCAACTAAATAATTATATTTATAGAGTAATCAATTAGAAATGGCCATATACGCTTGTGGGTGGTACCGGACGTCCGTAAAACATCAAAAAGCGCTAAGATTAATGTACATCATGGCCCAAAAACCGATCAGATTATCTGGAATATTTTTCGACATAAACATGCTAACCTTTTCAGCGGTAATAGAGAATTATTGTAAAAGTAATACATATTTATATATTTAATTTATGTATTTTAAATATCAATTTACTTTTAGATAATGCAGAATGTTTATTCATTTTTCACCCTTTTGTCACAATCGTCTAAAACACAGTCTTAAATATTGTTAAAATATCATTAAGATTGGAATTCAAACATAAACATGTATTTACATTTATGTTACAACAAAATAAAAAATATCGTAAGAGTAAGTATTATGACACATTAATAATTTCACAAAACTTTAAATTACAAGATGGCACTAGAAAGTTGTTTAACAAAAATATTCTATCAAGAAATTAAATAAAAAACATAAACAAGACATTTTTTGTTAGTAACAAAAAATTGTATAATTTTAGTTAACTGTTATGTACATTTATTCTATACTTCTGCATATTGTTAGGAAAATAATAAAATATATTGATATATTATATTGCTTTTAGACGTCGCTTATTATGATATTAAAGTCACATCTTATAAATAACCAATTATAATACACTTTTTTTGCAAAAAAATTTGTGATTCAATATTCAATAGCTTATCTAATTCTAATTGTATTTTCCTATAGCATTATACAATCTTTATTAAAACAATATTTATCACACTATTATGTATTTCAAATAAAATTTGTATTACACATGTGTTTTTATGTTTTTAATTGATCCAAATATATACACATGTAATATTATAAACTGTACAAAAGCAAAATATATAAATATTACATTAATATTAATATATAATTTGCTTCCCAACTTCAATCATGTTTTAAGGAATCTGTTTCGCCTTCCTGTACTTGGTATTTAGTATTGATCATTAAAATAATTAAACGCTCAGATGTTTAATATAGCTTTAAGATACTGATACTGAAAGTTTTTTATGTTTGCTTTAGTTTTCAAATTAAATTTTAAAAGGTTGTGAAATCAGTTTCACTGCTCATCTAAAGCGTATTATTGAACTGATTCTCAGGATTTCGTCATTTTCTTATCTTTGGAAAGACACAAAAGTCACCCAAAGTAATAAAAAGTATGTATCATTAACCCATACGTCACGGTGCCTCGAAATGAAAAATGACATCCGATGGGGTCGCTCAACTCCCCCAAACATTTCAAGTCAAAATATTGATGAATTCTTCATCAAATATATTTAAAAATGGATAATTCTAAGTATAAAATTTGTTATTCATGATAAGCTTCATCATCTGGTCAATATTTAGGATTTTTTAATTAATCATTACGACGCAAAAAGCGACGACGTAAACGCCGAGATTTCGCTGCAGACTAGCTTTGCAGGTATACGAATGACCGCCGCGCGCTCGGTACATAAAACTACGGAGTAACCCAAAAAAATAAACAAGTATTTAATTTATTTATTATTTCAATTTTTGAAATAAAAAATTGTTGCAACATTTATGTTGTTATTATACAAAAAAGTCAATATATAAATACTATTTTGAAATTAAAATATAAATTTGAAAAAATAAAACACATTTATTTTATAAACACAAAAAAATTCTAGTGTAACACTAAAAAATATGTTTATCTTATACATATATATATATTAACATTTTATATTAATTTCAAATTTGTAAAAACTTTTTTCAAGCACACCTTTCTTTCGGATTGTGATATTTTGTGCAAATGATTATCTATAAAAGTGAGAAATGACATTTTTGCTAATACGAGTTTATTGACATATAATTCAATTGCAATCAAATATTCACTCACCATTGTAATTTTCTCCACCGTAATGGGAAATCTTCCAGGCAAACTGAATTCTTATCCATAAGTTTTTATGTGTATCGTGCTAATAATTTAAAAATAATAACTCGAAAAAATTCTCATTTTCTAAAAAAATGTGTCATTTCTGAGATTCGGTACTTCCAGTGAGCCAGTAATATCTGACGGGAGATAATATTTACTCAAAAAAATATGTTATGATTTCCTTATAACAGGATAGAAAAAAATACAATTTAATCTTACTAATCTGACAATCTTTAAATTCTCAGTAATCCAATATTATCTAATGGTTAATGGTAAGATAAATTTTTAGTGTTTTGTACTTTTTATATATGTACATCGTATTTTTTATTTTCTGTAATTTGACTTCATTTCTAAATAAACTCTTTTACATTGGCATTCGTGTCCTTGCCAACAGTTAGAGGGCGAAATATTTCTCTGATTGCGGCTATAAAAATTGAAGGAATTGGCTAGAGAATCATTCAAATCGATTAAATTTGGTGGACGTTATGCATGTATATGTACACGAGTATGTAGCCACAGTTACTTTGGCAAATTGTAATAAATATTATATGAATACATATAAGAAATAACCTGCAGCTGCTCGGAAAAATAAACTATAAATTGTGATTATGTACACGTGAATACAATAAAATGCATTTATTAAAAAATATCTTCTCTGGTCAAACGATCATCAAATCTGAGCATCGAAAATCTATCTCTAGGCATGGCCGCTGAATAAAAATATTGTTTGAACAGTTCGCTTGTTGTCCATAATTATTTGAACTGTATTTTACCCCCCATTCAATCCTCCAGAAGATAATAGGATGCCTATAAACGCTTCAACTTCGATACGATTTACGGGAGAAATGTCTTTTTTGAAATGTATTATCAATATCGATATCGCTATCGTATTTGCTACTACTCTCGTCAGAATCTTGCAAAATTCTTAGCAACTCTTCGTCAGTTACAAGCCGATCAGCCATTTTACAATTTCAAAAGTAACGTGAGAAATAAAATAACAATAACGATCGAATTTGGCGGTTCAATTCGTACTGTGTTTTTTTGGGGAACGGTGTAGTTTGCGATAAAGCGTTGAAAGAACCGCGTGGAGGGGGCGCCGCGCGAAATTCTTAGAAGGCGAATTTCTCTAAAAACTGACTCAGGTATACAAATCACGCGGCGACAGTAGCGATTAGAGTTGATTTTATTTTTTTCTCGCGATTGGAGATAATAAAGTACAATGATTATTTTTAATATTAATTCTTTAAACTATTTTTGACAAATACAAAAAGTTTGCGACAAATAGGATTTATATTAAATAAGTTATTTGAGAAAAACCAAAAAGTTGGGGGAGTCAATAGACCCCACAGGCACGGAAGGGTTAAATGAGCCGTTGATTTTGAAAGTGGGGCAAATCTATTTTGTTAAAAAAAAAGAGTTAGAGCTAATTTATGTTTTCTTATCTATAAATAACAGTGTAAATTATTTAATAGTAATTTATTTTGGTCAATGATATTAATTGTTTGTTGGTTTTGAAAGTGAGGCAAGTCCACTCAAAATAAAATAATTTTAATAAAAATTAAAAAGCGTGCTATGTTAGGTAGTTTCCATAGTTAAGAGTCTTACAGACTAACGGTTTTACACATAAGTGTGCTAAGAGAAGAATGCGACCGATAAATTACAGGGGAACGCAATGAACTTGCAGTTTTAAATATTATTTAGATACCAAAGGAGCAGAAATTTTAGTATGTAAAAGATTTATTTAGACACATTTAATATATCTAAATTTTAAATGTGTCTAAAAAAAAGAAACGGGAAATCAACATTTTCATAATATCATGTGAGGTAAGTTTATTAGACTCTATTTAAAACAAGTTTTTTTGTTAAAATAACGCAAATATAATTATTGCTTATGAAATTTTCATGAAAAAATACCGTAAACAATATAAAATATGTCTATTATTGCTTACTAATATTTTTAAACCTTTGATACTTGTCAGCTATTGAAGCAGTTTGAGTACGGACAGTAGACAGACAAATCTATGTCTTTTCTTACCACACACGATCTGATTTGTCCGCCAGGCACCCGCGACGGACAGATCTGTGCATGTATGGTGTATATATTTTTAAGCAGGATTTTTTTTACAAGAAAACTGTTTATTATATCATTTCACTTTTATTTTCGGTTAAAAGTTGATTGGTAAAGAGCATATTTATTATGATCTTGTGGTTATCTCTAAATCTAACATATATAGGGATTCATTTACACGAAAAGACAATTGATTTATTTGCAAAAAAACTTATTAAATTGCAAATAAGCAATTAGTTGTTTTTTTACATTGTTTGCTATATCATCGATACTGAAAAATTTAGAAAGATATTACACGAGAAATTTAATTTTTATTCTGATTTCACAATATCCAGTAAGTTCATCAGTGTACAACGGAAAATCTAAAAAAGAGCAGTTTTAAAACCATTGATTAATGTTTATGCACTGACCGTAAGAACATAATCTTAATCTTTTTATCATTTCTATTTATGCGGCCAGTACAGAACGTACGTGACAATAGTGATATTCTCATTTAACAAGTGACAGGTCTTTGGGATCCAAAAAGCGGGTCGTGAAATTTCTATATCTCAAATTTGTTGAAAATATTTAATAACCTATTCAAATGACAGGTTTTAACCGTTTTACCCGGTAACTCCGCGCAACGGTCCTAAAAAGACGTAATTAGTCATGGCAACAAAATATGAGTAAACTTTTTCAGACTATCCATATGTATAAAATCGGATGCACAGAACCCAAATTACAAGTATGATTTGAGACGTGCAACACGTCAATAACATTTAAACCAATTTGGACACAAGCGTTCGTACGAATTTGAATCAAAAAGAACCGCTGATCATCAACACGCGAGATCGAAAAAGCAGCCGCTTCCCTCTTCACGTCAACCCTGGTACAACTGTATATCCAAAGTTCAAATTTCAACCCGTTTTACAGACAACTGAATCGTTTGAACGCAATCACGGATCAGAAAACTTTAAATATAACGTGATTATTTTTTTCACAAATATCAATTATAACAAAAATAATTTTTTGTATAAAAAAATATCACTGAAACATCACTGCGCAAATCCTTTGACGCAATATATTTTTTTTAACGTTTTTTTGAATACGCAGACAATTCTATCTATTTAATATAAGCTATGAGATACTGTTCCGGTTCGTATTATTTAATTCTAATATTTTCTATATCTAAATTCCAATGATTTTAAAAAAAATGTAAATAAAATCTCACGCACATTGGTACAAAATTTTCCGAACTAGTTTTTACTAGCCTATAATTGCAAAGCAAATATTTGTTTTACGTTTTAAATTGATTTTTTTAATACTATTGCAAAAAATCAAAGGTACATATTTTTAATGTAGATCTTTGATATTTAAAAAATAAGGATCTTTCCCAATACCTATTACATCCATGCAATATCGTTTCAAAAGAGTTTAAAATTTTAATAATAATTTACGTACATTTTTTTATATACATAAAATTCTATGTAAACACTTTTACACTTATTCTATTTAAATATATACGTAACTTACCTTAGTAGATGCGCCAAAGAGAGGAGATCTGTCGTCGTCTTGTTGCGGATATAGCTTGTCATATCGGCGTTTGCAGATAAACCTGCAGATGATGAAGATGGCGATAGTTGCCATCGAAGATGCAGACGCAAACGCCGCCCCGAGAAGTGCAGACTTTGCGTCGATCATCTAAATACCACAAAAATAAGATTAAGTAAATATAGGTACATTTTTCGTTTATATATATATGTGTACCGTATAAAGTTAAAACGAGAGTGACGAGGGACGACATGTAGATAGCGATTGTAATAATTTTCGATTATTACCATGGTTACGATCATATTGATCAATACGTATAAGCTGTAGAATGTTCCTTATATATTTACTTCGAGGCACTACAGATTTATTAAAATATAATAAATCAATACCTTATAGACAATTAGCAATATTTACTTTATTTTTTTATTAGTTTAGGTTTATCAAATATTTTTTCAAAATCATTGTATTTAGCTTGCCTCATACCAAAAAAAGATATCTACAAGATTATTCTTTATTTAAATAAACCTTAATAAGCATAACAGAAAATAAAAATATATAATTCGCCCAGAATTAAGTGAAAATTATATATTTTAACAAAATACAACATTTTGACTCATAAAAATTAAATAAATCTGTCATTAGTTTTTTTGTAAATTATCGATTTTATACTTAAAAAGACATACTAAATTCATCGTTTTATAACACTGTTGCTATGACAGTATATTAAAAACATATTTATATATTAATTTTTGTATTTAATTTTAATATACCATTATACACATGGTACCTATTTCAGAAGCTTTTCAAACATTTTCTTACTACAATTTAAATTTTAGAACAGTATTACATTTAAATTCCGCCTATATTTTATATAGTATAAAAATTATCTTTTTACTAACAAAATCTATAATAAAAATCTAAGTAAAACGTATATATAGTGCATATAAAAAATATTAACACTTACCAAACTTATAACAGACACATTATAAAATGATTACATACATAAATCTATGACTTTTTACTCATATGATATAAAAGCTAAATTTTTATTGAAGAACAAGATATTATTTATTTCACAACAAATGAAATATTTTATTTTTTAAAAAGTGTCTTTTACAGAAACAAGAGAAGCGTTAATAAGTTTAACGTTGTATTAATAAACATTTTTTTTAATATATTTTGTATAAATTTATATTTTATAAAATAAAGTGTAAAGGTGCATTTAGCCGCAAAAATATTTTTTAGTGAATGCTTATTACCAGTGAAAATATATTATCACCGGTAGAAATCATATCTCAATACATTTTCACCGGTAGATAAATATTTATAATAGCCAAAATAAAATTTAACTGATAAACGCTAGTAAATTATTGTAGATCTACGAAACTTAATTTTCCTAATGCGAAACGCCCATCTAATTAATTAAATATACTCAACTTCTAATCAAAATTCTTAAACTAGTTCTAGTTAAGGTTTAGCTAAATTTATTTTAAATATTGTAGTGTTTTATCGAACGTTGTGACGCCACAAATACAGTTTTACTGATATTGCTCAGTGAAATTGTATACATTTTATTTTTCTGGCTTAGTTAGTGAAATTATTTTTGTACAAATAAAAATATATTTTTACTGGTAATACACATTCATTGTTAGATATAACAAAATTTGCATTTTATTAAACAAAAAATTCAAATTAAATATTTTTTTTCATGTTTTTATTTTTAGCGAATTTCCAAGGCTGCTCGAAATTTAGTTGGTTAGGTTTTAAATATATTTCTGTAAAATATGTAGGCATTATAATAAAACATTCATACTTAAAAATTATAAATCTGCTATTTATTTACTGATTTTATATATTTTTTATTAAAATATACAGTAGACCCTCCGGTATGTGTGAGCGAGCCATTATCAACTCGGAGCGATTGGAATTAGTAATTACTCTAATTATAATTATCTTCGATAACCACAAATTAGGTTTTAATTAATTAATTGATTAAAATCGAGATAGTTCGTCTATATATACATAGTATACTATTTTTGAAGAGCTAATCTTATACATATGTATAATAAAAAATAATATATAGTAGCATGATTTTTGTAGATTTTATCAGTATGTACGGTAGACCCCCCAATAACACGGTAAATTATGGACGTACTATTTGGATGCCCGTTACTTTATTTCACGAGGATATCTCAGCACACGCGCCTGATCCATAAGTACCTATTGAAAAAAGTATGAGTATTTTCAAATTCCCTAACTACACGCACCCTAATAGCACGTCCCCAATTTTTCGTGTTATTGGGGAGTCAAATGTATTTTTAAATAATACATAAAAAAGTAATTATTAATTCTTTTTTGTATATCACTCAAAATAAAATAACATCAACATATATATTAAGTCAATAAATATTTGTGACAAAAACTTTTTAAAAATATAATTTGCAGATTTTTAAATGGAGACACAGATTTACTTTTAATTTATTCTTAAAGACTAATCAAAAAATTCGTTCAATTTTTAACTATTCGAAATTATAAATATTTTTTAATGAACATTGGTACAATTATGTGTAAAGTATTTGTTAATAATTGTAGTATGATATTTTAAAATTTTGAAGCTTAAGCTTTCTGAGTACCAGTTGTATTCTTTTTTTATTTTTTGTATATTACAGAAACGCATGTATTCACTCCTTTCCCATACGATGTATTGATACATATTTATAGCACAATCATTTTTAGTTGTGTGGAATATATCTTCTTATTCTTACGTTATGTATAACAGTCATGGTTCATAACAGTTAATACCCATCAAACAAAATAAATAAAAAATAAATCACTTTGTGACTGCCGAAATTCCAGAAGTTACTCATATATCCGAGTTGATATTGTGCAGCTGTGGACTCTTTTAATGCGGCGTTGAATTTTTTTTAAATATATTAAAAAAATAGTATTTTAAGTCTGTCTCACATAATTTATTAGAGTGATATTTTTTGAGCATACGGTTGCAGTTTTTTTTTGGCAAACTTTATTTAATATTTATTTTTATTAAATCGCTGCTTCACTCCAATTATGCACCAGCTTATTTTTTGCGTATTTTTCGTATTTTTCAGATATTTTTTTCTGAATAAATATTTAAAACACGTTTCATGCAGATATGATAAAGTAAGAACGAAAAGTAAAATAGTAGCTTCTTACGGATGTTTCTTAATAAATATTCGTTTGCGTTTTCCTAAGACGTTAATTTAAGCTTTGGCATATCGATTATCATCATAGACGTTAATAAATCAGCCAGGAGCTATATTTTAGTGGTCTTTAGCAAGCTTATCATATAAACAATTATTTATTAGTATAAAATGTGTCATAACCAATGATTATTTAATAAAGAATCAATCAAAATAAATTAAGTAGATTACTAACACATATCTAGACAAATCTTATGTATACAAACGACACTGTTTCATCGCTACAATTTTGTGTGCGTAATTTAGCTCCTGCGATGCGCTAAATTGGATACAAAATGCAATTTAGAAAAGCGGCGCGCTTCGCTCTCAAAAAATTAAATTACACGTCGCTGGACGATAGTTTTTCTTTCCTACTCTTCAATAATACACAATCATAGTAAAAATTAAAATAATAAACTTGTTTGTGGTGAAATGGTGACTGAGCACTTGAAGCGTCGCGTCGGCCATTTTGATTTTCCACGCAGCGGCACGTTCAGTTAGCGGCGCATTTTCAGGACAAACATTTGCTCCGGGCAATTGTGTTATATAACGTTATCGTAGAGCTTTAAGGTTAAAAATTGAGAGACAAAATATTGATCTTTAAAAGATGCTGATACTTCCCATATTTGTGACATATGTTTATTATAATTAACCAATACAACTCGTGTGTTTCTCCTGACTAGCATATTATAAAATATTAAGGCAAATCTAATTTAAATGTAATTTTTACGTAAAGTATATATTTTTTATCTACAAAGTCATAGCTTAAATTATTAGCTATATATTGAAGTAATATTTAAAATATGTAGATAATAAAAAAAAATATGCAAACAAAGTTATTGTCTTTCTGAAACATTTTTTATAGTACTTCAAATTCGTATGATAATTATTCAGTTTCATTGAATTAGAACTACTTTTTATATTAATTATATGTATTAATTGTTATGTTTATTATTTTATGTGTGTAGAAATATGTTTTCAGATCTTAAATAATTAAGGTATTTTGTTGTATTACAAACGAAACTACAATCTACCCTTGAGCTTATTTGAATATTGCATGCGGATTAATGATGTTTATATATATACAATCAAGGCTAATATTATATTAGCTTTGTACTTTATATTAATATATATTATCGTATTTATGCCAAACTATATAGATAATTAAAAACAAATATAATTTCCAGCCAAAAGCTAATAAAAAATAAAGCTTCGGTGGCAATGAAAAAACACATATTTGGTAATATAGAACTATTTCTAAGATAGACAAATAAATAAACACTGTTATTATTAGTAACATACACCATAGTGAAATTATAAAGAAAATATATCAACAATCTCGCTTCTGTTTATCTATAATATTTTTTTAGAGTAGAAAAGAACAAAATATATATTAGGAATTTAATCATTATATTTTTCAGAGGTAATCAACAGCCGCGTACCGTGAGATACTTTCCCTTTCGCTCGCTCGCGTGTTAAGTAATGAGAGTTAGTGAGAGATAAGGGCGTGCGTTACGCACGCCTTTATCTCCCATATTTTATTAATTTGCATAATAAATCAGACAAAAATACATAAACTACTTTCAAATTTTTTTTAAATACAGTAAAACAAATAATTGTTGCTAGTTGTATATTTTTGCCGTTTTAAAACAATAAGTAGTTTTTTGTTTGATTTTAAATCACATTTTTACACTAAGTGTGCATCACTGGTGGGAACTGATTTTTTTACTGTAAGTGAAAGACAAAGAAAGAGTCTATACTGCAATGTACATTTGCCACATATACTTGTGTTAGGTTAGGACCGTTATGAGATTAATCAGATACTGAATATTACTGCCACTTATTTCGAGACGTTTACAAAAGTTTAAGATGGTTAAAATATTGATATTTGTGTGCAGTGAGTGATCATTTTCTGTTTGCTAATCGTTACTTTTTTTTTTTTAAATATATTTAGTACAACAACCTTATTAACATAAGAACATTGTCACAGCAGAATGAGTAATAAGAAACCACCGAAAAGGCCTAATTTTACTCAAAGGCCATGTTGTATATCTAGTGGAATTTGAAGGGAACTGTGTGCAACGAGCTGCTGCCATTTGAACTATCGATTCCACTAGGTACTGCTCTCAATTGACCAAACTAAATTAACCAATCGATGAAAAAAGCCTACGACACAACTACAACGCCAAACAGTGCGTTTCTATGATGACTTCACAGGTGTTTATTAGTGTATTTATCGTATAGTCTAAATTAGTGCTTTTTTTTCTCGATGAATTTTTCGAGAAAGTGTCAAATCGAGAATTTTCTTTACTCGAGAAATTGTCTGATTTCTCGAGAAATTTTATAAAGCATTTTTTATTATATAAAATTTAATTTGTATGAATATTTTTTTAAATTCTAACACTCAAACTCGCATTATTTTTGCTTAAGTAATAAAATAAGACACTCAGATAAGAAACCTTTCTGAAGGTGCTCGTGCCAGATGTTTGAAAATATGCATACTTACTCGGAAGATATTTGAATGACAAACATTTTTTTGTGATTTTTATTACTCTAACCAGCCGGCGGCTTTATCTTTGCTTTGATGATTTATGAACCCGCTTTAAAAATTACCAAGAAATTATATAATCGAAGAGATCTGAGAATGTATCTTATCGTACGCGCCTACTAGAAACAGCATCTTTAATTTAAAAATATTGCAAAGAATAACTGTCAACATACTACCATTGTCAAAACAATGACACAATGCACAAAAATGCCATAAAATTAACTCTCTGCTAAAATATGGCAAGTCTCAAAAAAAATATAGTTAATTGTCAAAAGCCAAAACAAACTGGATGTTCATTATATAAACATACAAACCCCATCGATTATGGCTTATATATATTTAAAAGCAAATTTGAATTCTGATGTGGTTTATATAATGGTATAAATTGAACAATATAATTAATGATTCGTATCTCCGTATAATCTACCTCAATGCACGTAGCATTAAAACAAAATTGAAGATATACAACATATAATGCAAAAAGTAAATACATATTATGGTGATTACAGAAATTAGGAAGTTGGTGGAGAATATTTTTTTTATAATAGAAAGATATCGATCTGCCTTTGTATCAAGATTTAAAGAGGCAGAGGAGTTTGTTTTTATATAAAAAATAATAATAATTATAAAATTATTAATGAAGATAATAATAACTTATACACTACCTTCGGAATCAACACCACAGGGATAGATTGATCGCCATTAAGCATTTACATTGCTTATATGTGTAAATAATGATATTTTAGATTTATTAATAATTAAAAGGGAAAAGGTATAATTTTAGGAGATTTCAATATACGACATAACAAAATAATACATACAACATTATTGATTATATAACAATAATACAATCTTATAATTTCTACATTTAAACAAATCTTTATATATTACATAAGAATTAACACTAGTAGGACGGAATATTCCGTAACGTCTCAGACTAGTAACTCTGAGGTTGCGGGCTCGAGCCCCGCTGTCTAAATAATAAAAAAAAATACTAAACCATCGTGAACCAATTAAAGATATATTTTAAATTAACTATATACAACTACAAAATGTAATAAATTCTTTCAATTTTAAATTATTATAAAATGTCAATGAAGAATTAAAAAATTAAAAGCATCTAAATAATTTGATTGACAACATAAATATTTATCATCACAAATGTTTAGTATTATCTTAGCCCAGAAAAAAATTCTAGCTAGAAATGCTGTAACTACTTATCGGAGAAAAATAAAAATAGATTACCATAAAAAAAATTAAAATATGGAAAAATAGAAATACGATAAACAATCATCAAAAATACTCCAGAAAATAGATTTAATAAATATTTCATCTTAATTGCAACATTTCTGTCAGATCAAATACAAATTAACATTGATGATATAAACACTATCACAAATAAGGCTCAAGCTATAATTATTTTCAGCAAATTAAATTCTTCGAGATCTATTTATTTTCACAGAATTAAATTAGAATTAGTCATAAGACTTACAAACAAATTTGAAAAGACTCAGTGCCTGACACTGATGGCATAACAGTTAAGACAATCAAATCAATTAACAGTCTTATTACTCCAATTTCAGTAAAATAATTGAAAAAGGAATATTCTACGATTGCCTGAAAATCACCAGAATAACTCCTTTATACAAAGCTGATGATAAGAGGATCACTAACATCACTGTAGACCATAACATATTATTAGAGAATATATTGGAATAGTAGGACCAACGTTAAATTTATTAAAAAGCTATTTAAGCAATAGACAACAAGTAGTTGTATTAAATGGAACACAAAGTAAATGTGAGGTGGTGTGGAATTCCACAGGGTTCTATTTTGGGACCTTTATTATTTAATCTATACATAAATAATTTAACCCTATATATACTTTCAGGAAAGATTCAACTGTATGTTGATGTAAATATATCATTAAAAAAAATATTTTCATAACAGTAATATTTATATAATATTTGTTGTGGAATCGAATTCTATAATTACATATTCAATAATAAATCCTATGTTATAAATAATACTTTTGCGTCACGTGTTATAAATAATACGATAAGGTATTTAGATTTATCTATTTTTGTTATGACACAAAAGTTTGACAAAGGTTTAAAATGCATAAATCGTTAGTAATTGATGTTATAATGTTAACTATAAAGATAATTATTTTCGAGATTTAACCATTTTTCAGGATTGATTTATATAAATTGCTAAATGAAAACCTGTTTTCCATATTCTATAGAAAATATTAAAACATAATCTTATCGTAAAAGTTAATTAAATACATTTTGAAGCGACCCATTTCAAATACATTTTATACCCATTGATCAGCGTTAACATTATATAAAATTGTATTTAATTTAATTAAAATTAATAAAACAAAATTACAAAGTCCATTAACGTTATTAAGGGGTATTCAATATTGTTTTGATCTTAATTAATGACGAATCTGACAGTGTTGAAAATTATTTTAATTTAAAAGATAACAAAAGTGCTTCATTGTCTCCAATTTTGTTCGGCGACTCATTAGCGATTAGTACATGATTCGTAGGTTCAATAAGGTATTTTGTTCTTTAATGGAAATCTATAATTAGCAACAGATCGTAAACATGCGTATATATAAAGTTTTATTTTTCACTTAAATTTAGATTCAGATACTAATACCTTATATACTACATACACAATTTTTTCGATTAAAATTGGTAAACATATGCTAGAGCTACGCACCTTAAATCTTGTTTGAATCGGCGTAAAGACGTAGATGCAGCTTCCACCTGGTGTGTTAATGGAAAGCTTCCAATGTTAGTACAAAGGCGAAGTCTCAGACTGATATCTTCAAAAGTAACTAGTGATGCAGAACAGCTGTTGTGGAGTTTGGAGTTGATAATACGCGCTGCAAGCCAAGCGCAAGACGATCTGTCGTAGGGGGTAGCTCGGTGGTTGGATTCCCCCTTCTTTCGTTGCTATAACAACCGGCGACCAGAGGCGGAATGAAGGAAGACCGACAGATAATAAACACGTTAGAAATTCATTATTGCTGGTTATATACTGTATATGGAGAGTCGCTTCATAATATAATCTGGAATCTTTTCGTTCGGTGGACCAATCCCAATGCAATGAAAGTAACTATTGCTATATAAATACTCTTAATCTATATATTTATAAAAATGATCTAAACCTTAAAGACCTGGATTCGAATCCTATAATGAATTATAAATGTTTCTAAATCCCTATCGTGTATGAAAGATGCGAATAAGTGATTATTATACAATTATAATTTTGATAGATTGAGGTTTCCTATCTCTACCTTACGGATAAATCTAGTTGTTTTATGCATTTGTAATTAATGAAATAGATGTATTTATTTACATACTTTGATTTTAATCTAGTGTCTCACTACTTACTTAATACTTGTTGAGTGTGTTTACCACGTTATAACGCATTGGGCTGACGCTTAAAATAATAAGCAATTAAAAAATTAACAGTGATAAAAAAGTACCAATTAAAAAATCAACAGAAACTGACTAAGACTGCTTTGTAAAAAGCGTCAATTAAATAAATGAGATTCAAAAAACAACCCTCGATAGACATCGGTATTGCAATAATACCTGTATTTTTAAAATCGGTATTACCAAGAGAAAAATAGTCAATATGGGTAATACCGGTATTACTAGTATTGTCATTATTTATTTTTTATTAATTAATAATGTAAAAGAGCAAAAAAAATAATGTGTATTCAAAGGTCTGAGCTAAAAATTCAAAGATTCTAAAGTCGCAAGATTTTTTTTTGAAGACGTTGAGTAAATATGGAGTAACTAGTGTCGCCTTTTTATTTTTTATGGGAAATATAATAAACAAAAATGCATATTTCGTGTTAAAAAAAATTAAGAGGCTTTTAATTTCTTTATTATTCTTCCTTACTTTCAGGTACTTCTAAAAATATTTTATACGCTGATATTTTGTTGTGTTGTATACGGTTACTAATAAAAATCAATAAAATGACTGTACAATAACCTTTCTGTTCCATTAATTTTCTCATTTTCAATAATTAGAATTATTTAATAATTAGAATTATTTAATATTTTAGAAAATTCAACCACCAAATATCATTACTTTTTGCTTGTTTATTTAAATACACATTTTCTTTAATAAACTTGTGTGGACTCATTTATATATCAAGTATCAAATCATAAATATAATTAAAAGCTAATTTGAAAAGCAATAAAAAAAATGTTGTTTAAATCCTTCCCTGAACATTTTATAGAAAACATGTTTACTGATCGAAACGTATTTGTGAGAAAGCAAGGACAGAATCGCAAATGAATCCGAAAGCATATATCGAATATCTTATCTTAATTGTGACCATATCAATTGACAATTTAATCTATTTACATACATATGTATATAGTCCAAGAAAGTGATGTTAATGATTAATACCTGAAAGACCTGTGTTTAAGAAGATAGAAATTAGTAAATGTTAAATAATTGTTATTTTATTAATCTTCGCAGTTTATCTCACGGATAAATATCCTGATGAATTAATATAATATTGTGAGGGTCCGTACAGTTACGCAATTACATTAAGGTCACTTTTGAACGTAATAAAGTAAATAACAATTCGTTTTGACAAAAGGCCTAACTCACAAGAGAATAATATAATATCGCACAATTGCAATAATGAACAGATACTCCATTTTGTATGCTTATTAAACCATCCAGATAAAACTACGCTTTTGTGCTATATGATTCAATAAACAATGCGTCTCACCGGCGTATAAACCACCATGTTATGCATTAACGACATCAATTCTCCACCAGAGCTTAGTCTACAGAAATATTGTACAAATTAACAGAATAAACCAGCTTTCCGGCGTCTGTTTTGGCTGAAAAGTCACACCTCTTCTGCCGCAAAACCCAAAACATAATTACAGCCGTCTTCAATAAAAGTTGGCAACGGTATATTTTATTAATTCTAATATAAAATGCGCAACGTTTAATTAACTGTTTAATAGTATTAGTGAATATGCTAATTTCATCATTAACCAGACTATCAAGATCCGAAGAAATTTTATAAATAATAAAAAGAGTTTTAGAAGCTTTTTGTTTATTTTGATTTATATATTTCAATATAGATAATGATTTCACTGAATTAGACATTGCTTAAAATTGATAGATACCTTTTATTTAAAATATCTAAATCAAGAAGAATAATAAGTTTGCCTCATAAAAACTTTGCAATTTTAGTAGCTGTGCTAATAATTAAAATTACAGCAAATTATAGAGTTTATTTAGGTTTTAGGCTCGAAAAATCGATCTTAAAATATGTATATAAAAAGTGAATAATAAAGTAAAAATAGATGTTATCTATTGTATTATATAAACAATAACGTTATATTAAAATCCAGACTTTTTAGTTATGAATTATATTAGATCCAATAAAGTTAGCTAATCCATCGCAATTTTAAATTATTTAATTAAGTTATAACAACGTGTTTTATAGTAAGCAAAGCTTATATTAATCCATTCTAATAAGTTGGTTTTAGAAATAAAAACAATTAAATTCTGATTTTTTATCGCGTAAGCCGTGCGCGTTCCATGTTAATATTTTTTTCAATCAAGGCTTGAGCTTAAACTATTATTTATAGCAATATAAATATTTTTATTGATTCATTTTAACTATCATAATATAGCAGAGAAATTAAAATGAATAAAAACATATTTTTCTATTGATTTAATTTATATTATATATAATATACATTTATACAAACCAAATCTATACTATAGGTATATTTAAAAAAAAATAATAAGTTTCGCCTATTTTTATGACATTGACTACGTCTGTTTCATTTATTATTTTATTGCATTAAAAACACATCCTTTTTATACTACAAATAGTAAATAGCTCTGTGTTTATAGTGGTATCAAATGTATACAGTTAAATAATACAAAGTAATTCATTATTGAATAAATATAGTGGAGCTATGTTTATAGTTAAAAACAATATATTGTAATAACGACACGTGCATCACAAATTCTCATGGGAAAACACAGGTGAGCAAATTAACTAATTCCTGTATTGTATATTACTCATAAAACTTTTTATTTTATATTAGCAAAACGTTAAATCAAAACCATTTGTTCTAATATATGTATATACTATAATCATGACTTAATGTAATTCAGTTTAAAAGCAAATAATATTTCACAAATAGATTTCTGTATCCAAAGTATGCAAATTATATACCAAGATTTTAAAATATGTATTTATGATATTTATGAGATATATGCTATTTCATTTTTTTTAATTAACTGATATACTAAACTGGTAATTAAGCGTAATTGATTTTTTAAAAGGTTAAAATTATATTGATTGTTAACTGGCTAAGTAAATCACTATAACAAATTTACAAATAAAAACATTGGATTTTCATTGCAAAATCTCAGATCAGTAAAATTGGAAAACTTTGCATGTAGTTAAATTACAAGTATATTGTATTATTTATCTAAATAATTACAGCATGATATGTTTTTGCACAAATAATACAATAAGAGATTTTCTTAGAATTAGATTACAGAAAAGAGGTTTCCATTTATCAAGATAATGCTCAACTAAATAACGCACCTAACATTTTCCAGACATTGCTTTACTACTAACTGGAGAATATGGCTTATGCATGATAAACTTTTGTATAAAATACTTTTACTAATCTATAATAAATAATCACAATAAAAGATATTACTTGAATTTGCAAAAGAATTAAATCAAAATTTTATTAAAATTGCAATGATCAAGAAATAGGGGAAGAAGAATATTTGACATATGAAAATATGAAAACAATAAAAATTTAGAAAAGAAGTTTCTTGCGACTTAAAAGCTATCTAAAAAATACAATAATGAATGACATAGAAAATTGACATTGCACAATTAAAAATATTTCTTAAAAAAATATATAATATATTACTTATGCAATATATCCGATAAACCTAATTATTACCGCAAACAATATATTATAGTATTGTATAATTTTGTATTAACCCAACCATTTCGCTACAGTGTTTTTAATAAAGGTTTAGTGAATTGGTTAATTATTTCATTAGTTTAACATGCGAAATCCTAAAAGCGCAAAAGCATTAAGCTAATTTATCATCTACTTTTTAATAACAAAAAATAGGCTTTCAACAACAACACAATTTCGCGTGTTATGTTTTTATATCCACAGAACCTAGCTTACGCTCATAGTCCTGTTCTGACCCAGTTTTGCTTAACCCTTAATTATTAGTTTGAAACCTCAACCGCAATATAGCTGACGGTTACACCCCCTACCCCTAAATCACGTATCGCATACCGTTACATAATTAATTTACGTTTATTGTCGCATCACCGAGCGGCCGTTGAACCGAGTTTGATTAAAAATTTATATATCGCTAGCTCTGCACTTTTTAATATTCAAATAAACCTCCCCTAGCGACATTGATTGCCATTCGCCATTACGTCGATTAGGTTTTTCGTACGAACACGTTCGACTATGCAAATAAGAATATTGATTTTAAATTACCACGAGAAAATTGGTGAAAGGCGAGCTATGTAATTTTCATCAACGAAAAAAATGTTTTCCCTAGACCTCAACGTGTGAAGGAAAGAGAAAAAATGGAGAAACGTGCTCAAGTCGAGTTTGCATAATAGGGGACGTGTTTTTTTAAGATATGCTCGCGAAATTACGACGCAAAACTAACATTCGTTAAAATTATCAACGGGAATACAGCAGACATATTTTAGTAATCGAAGTCAGTTTATGTATTATATAATATACAATATAATAAGATTACCACAAATATTAGATAAGTCGATTTATATTTAGAAACAGATAATATATATTTTTCTGCTTAATTGTAGGGGTTTAACTACATGCCTGCACACGTAACATTTAAAGATTTAAAATTATCTCGTCTCGAAAGTAAAGCTCAACAATGGAAGAGAGATCTCGGGACTAAACAACTGCGTTGCTAATTGTTGACATGAATTTCACATCCGTCCCGAGACGTTAATCATTTATTATCAACCATAATTACCGTTTCACTTCGACAGCGTAAACACATTTAGTGCCTAATAGCGATGCAATTGGCTCACCAACATCCTCATCTGTAGTTCACCAGAGCTGTCTCAAACCAGCAATATAAAATATGTGATACTTGGACACAAAGAGGCAGAAGGACAGACAAACAAACGGAGGAAAACGCTCTAGAGACTAAGCGCGAGTCATGTCAGCAGATCATCCAGCAACATCACGACAGATCAGAGCCGAAAATGATTCAACTCATCACTCCAGCAAAGACTCTTTGACTTTCAAGACCTGCTATTTCGCTTCTACTACCTGATAAATTTCCAATATAAATATTCATAAAATAAAAGTCGAGCACCTTCGGCCTCAAAACCCAAATAAAATGGTCGCTATAAAAAAGGTTTTAATATTTCTTTACAAAAAGTTAAAATTTATATTTTAATTTCTGTGACTAGTTTTTTCCATCGTATATTTTTTTATTAAAATCATAATAATCTTTATTAAGCAAAATGTGACATATAAAGTTATGAATTATTTATGTGACACGTGTTAAAAAAATAATATAATTTAATTACTATAGAGTGAAAATATATATAAGCGCTCTTTAATAGCGGTAGTAAAATTATAAAAATATCGATAAGAAGTTAGAAAAAAATATAATAAAATGCGCAATACATACAATTAAATGCGCATTGATAATTAACTTACAACAAGGAAAATATTTCAGTATTTAGATTTAGTTATAACTAAAGAAGTCACCCTTTTTTTGATTGGTAAAAGTTTCTCAATTTTGCAAATATTTAATTAATGAAATTTTCTTTGATTATATAATTTATCTTTAATTGCTCATTAAAATTTCGAGCTTAGCTCAGAATTTAATAAAATTTAATTTAAAAAAATTAAGGACTCTTCGGCTGTTGATAATAATCACGAAACAATTGTCAATATCAGCTGTTACTATTTTACAAAAACAATATGTAAAAATATTTTGGATTATCGAAAAAGAAATATAGCCCTAAATTGTTTTGCATTTTGCCTATTCCCGTGCGTAATTTATTTTTATCAGAGCGGATTCTTAGATCACCAAAGCAAAGATAAAGCCGTCGGCCGGTTAGAGTGATAGAAAATTGCAAAAATATGCATATTTTTAAACATTTAGAACGAACACCTTCAAAACGATTTTTTATTTGAGTGTCTTGTTTTATTACTTAAGCAAAAATTAGGCGAGTTCTAGTGTTAAATTTTTTTGTCATTCCCAGACTCTATTGAAACCTTCAAAGAAGTTTGCATATCAGGCATGAACCCTTATGCAGCGTTATAAAAAGGACAGTGGTTGTAAACCTTTTAAAAATATTCGTACAAATTTATTTTATATACCGAAAAATATTTTATAAAATGGGAATTCTATTTGCCATTTTTCTCGAGAAATTTTTGATAAATAATTCTTGAGAAGAAACACTTGCGCGTTCGAAAATTTGATAGTAATTACATATTTTTTAATCTCACTATAATTTAGCTTTCTGGCACCAAGCTTAAAATATTTTGTTTACCGACTTCTGCTCTAAACTGTTAATGAAACGCAATTTGACAATTGCGAAACGTCCATTTATTGTTTAAGCTCAAACCGAACCTAAACAAATTAACCAAAACCAACTTGACCTAATAAAAGTTCGAAAACTAACTATAATTTAAATATGTTCTGATTAGAATTAATTTTAACGACAGTTTAGCCAGTATTTAATTTCATTAGTTAAAATATATATTTGACAGTAAAAATATATATGAAAATATATTGGGATATGATTTCACTGAAATAAAATACACAAATTTAATATTTCATAAAATGAAACAATTTAAAATCTGATTAATCGATTATTATATTAAATAATAGTAATTTTGTGCTATGTTAGTTATACAGGATTGGAACAGAAATATTTGATAATTTAATAAATGTGTAACTTTTATATTTTTAATATTTTTTTTACGAATATTTTTCATCATATTGTATATAAAATAAAAAATTTCATTTATATTCACATAAAAAAAATAATATCCTGTAAAAGACTTCTATTCTTTTTTATCACAAATGCGAGCTCTTTTAATAATGCTCGTCATTATTCTTTTGCATGCAAAATACCTATCTCTAACACTCAAGATTTTTCCACGAATAGTGTTCCTTAGCTTAATAACCTTAGCGAACCCTTGTTCCTTGAATCGCTAAAACAATGGCAATATTACTGGTTTTGGAAGAGATATTCTTAAAAGAATATGATACATGTGTTAGTATGATAAATGTAGCGCTGATATTCAAAGAAGTATAACATTTATCCGGAATTTCTTTTCTTAGCTTTGTTTTTATATTAAATAATATATAACCTAAGGTATTTAATTTTCAAATGGTAATGTAATTTTTGGTATAATCTGTATATAGTACATATATTATAAACATAGATGCACATTAAAAATAAAATAAAATTATAGTACCTATATGAGTCATCTCAATTGATTACTACGGCCATTGTCTTTTATATATTTATAAAGATTTTATTTTTTGCAAGTATAATATTTTCTATATAGATTCAGGATATTCAACACTTCGTTTGGGTATCGATTATTATATGTAGATCATTATTAAAATTAAATCACTAACTACTTATAAAAGGTGACGTGATCTTAAGAGAATACAAATTGATACGACTGAATCAAATCGAAATTCAAATGTCATACTTCAACCGCTCTTGAGTCCTTATTGTTTTTCATTTGCAAAGACAATATTGCCCCTAATCCCGTAGAATAAACGTTACCCGGAGTCAGAATCAACAAGCTTCTGTAAATATGGCAACGTTTTACGTCGTTACATCCCTAGAATCGTGCGGCTCCACTTGTCTGGATGCAATGCGCATGACTTGATTATTACAAACGACAATTGTATTATATTGTATATATATAGGCAATATTGTGTTTTGTAGTGTGTATGATGTGAGATCGTATTGCGGCGGAAAACCATCAACAGTATCCTGGGGAAGGTCGCATTGTTAAAAATGTAAAGGAGGACGGAAACCCTTCAGACAGAATGAAGCACCGCGCAAGCGCCGATCGATCGCAGCTCAACTGCAAAAAGGCTCGCGGTGAACATCCTGAAGGATAATTTTTAAATAATTAATTAATAATTAGCTAAATTGTATTGTTCTAATTTATTTTTTATCAAAGAAATGTTACTAAGTCTCTTACTTGACTGCTTAACTAAAATAAATCTAAGAAATAATATTCTTTCAATTTATCAGATTCCCAGAAAAGAGTCTGTAAGTAATGGAATATTTAAAGCGTCACTTATGTTATGAAGTATAAACAAAAGGAAAAAAAGATAAGCTAAGATCGATCTGCTTTATTATTTAGCTCGACCTCAAATTCATCCCATTTGATGAAAGCTTAAATTGTTAACGTGGGCAACCGTCGATAGTTACAAAGGATAGTTCAAACAATGTATGGGCAAAACGGTTTTTTATGCCTATTAATGGTAATTGATAGATTTCAAAAATATGTGTGCCTATTGTGCAAACCATAGTCGTTATGCAGACATATAATGCCACTGTTAAATTTATAACACAATTAAAACATTCCATATAGGTTTGTTAAATTTCAGTCTTGTTTCATCTAGGCTACGATGTTCCATATATGGCAATGCAAAAAATATTATTAAGTTACAAAAATTTGGACAGGGTAATTTTACTTTTTTTTTATAAATTTATAATATTTATACAGTACAGATTTGATATTTTTAAATAAAATCTACTACACGTCATAGATTTTCAAAGCAAACCAGTGTGTGTGTCTATGATATTCATCTCCAAAATTAATCCAACATTTCAGTTTTTCCATAGGGGGGGGGGACAAAAGCTGGCCAGTCCATGGTAGTCACTTTAATATTTTAATTTCATTAAGATTCATAGTATTTCATTAAATGTCATGCATTTTTCTGAAAAAAATAAGGGGAAGCAAACTCTCCACCTGTCCTTCCCCCCCCCCCCTCAAATACGAGCCCTGTTTAATTTAAGCTTACTTAAACTCAAAATTTCTAAAAATACTATGAATCTTAATGAATTTAAAACATTAAAAAACGACTAGTGACTGGCCAATTTTGCCCCCCCCCCTAAAAAAATCTGAAATGATGATCCAAATCCTAATTCAGAAATCTTCGGTTTATCGCTAAAAAATCTATCGCACAATTATGTTTTAAAATATATAATATAATTGATCTGACTAAATTAATGAAAGGCAAATACTCCTCCTGCTCATTCCCCCAAATGCAATCTCTGTTTAATTTAAGTTTAATTAGATTCAAAATTTTCAAAAACAATATGAATCTATGAATTTAAAACATTAAAAAAACTAATTTTGCCCCTCCCCCTTTCTCTAAAAAAAATCTGAAATGACGATCCTGGTCCTAATTCAAATATTCTCGGTTTATCGCTAAAAAAAACTCGCAATAATATTTTTTAAATATGTTCTTTTTCTGGACAAATTAAAGGAAACGCCCCCCTTGCCCATTCCTCCCAAAAGCGATCCATGTTCAATTTAAGCTTACTTAGTCTCAAAATTTTCAGAAATAATATGAATTATAATACAATCAAAACGTTAAGAAAACGACCACTGACTGGCAAAATTTTGATCCTCCCCTCCCCCCTCTAAAAAAATCTGAAATACCGTCCCTGATTTTAAACTAAACATTTTCGGGTTATCCCTAAAGAATATCCATCGCAAAAATATTTTTTTAAATATGTCATTTCAGTAATATTATATCGGAATACATTTTCACCGGTGAAAATATAATTTGTCTGAAATGGGATAATAAAATTATATGATATTAACTTTTCCATACGTAGTAATATATATATTTACATATTAATATTATTTATTTACATAGAATGTGTATTTTTCGGTAAAGTTATATTGTCACTAGTAAAGTCAGAATACACTTTCACTTTCTAATCAGTTAAATTATACTGCCAGATAAACTTCAGACAGTTGCGAAACGTACATTTGCTGTTCAAAACCTAACTTACGCGAATTAGCTTATTAGTTTCATTTAGTCAAGTCTCAAATACAAATTAAGTCAACTAAGCTCTCAGGGAAGAAGAAGTACAGACAGATTTCGCATCTCGCATATTGCTCCATAGTTAGTCTGCACTTGGATATTACACTATGTTTTAAAAATATGATATCTATCTTTACCAATATTACGAAAGCATTGGTCAAAGTATATTTAAACCGAATTTTGGTCAATAGGAGGGCGCAAAAACAATTATCACTTCTCAGAAGTAAAAAATTCACTTCAAAAGCAATAAAATCGTGTCGGCGACGTCGCAGTGGGAACGCTTGGAACGAGCGTTGAGCAAACTTTGACCAATGCTCTTAAATCAGAAATCCCACTTCCCACTGCGACGGCGTCGGCACGATTTTATTGCTTTTGAAGCTAATTTCTGACTTCTGAGAAGTGATAATTGTATTTTGCGCTCACCTGTTGGTCATTAAATTTGTAATATTATTATAAAAGTTGTGGTGTGAACGCCAGATTACCGAGCGTTCCCACTGCAACGGCGACAGAACGATTTTATTGCTTCTGACGTATATTTTTGACTTCTGAGAAGGAATAATTGTTTTTACGCTATTGGTCAAAATTCGGTTTAGATGTACTTCGTTTGATTAATTTATTTTATCATTACATTCTTGGATGGGTTTTTTTTCAGATAATGGTCCCAACATCTGGAACAGGTACAAGGAATACCCTAAATAAATTATATATGAATAATATAATAGGTAAGAAACCAAATTTTTTTGATTAAATAAATTGCACCACAGATTCAATAAGAAAATAGTTTTTGCCCGGTAAAGGTTAATGAGCATAATGTAATTACTGAGTTTTAAATAAAGAAGAAAAAATAACAACTTTATAAACAAATTAACATATTTCTATATGTTGTTTGGAATGCAACATATTTTATTCTAAATACAGATTTATGTAATTGATGATGTGATTGAGATATGATTTATTAATTTAATATTATTTTAATCATTGCACATTTAATATTAATTTTAGAATATCGCAATAACATTTAATTTTGAAAGATTTATCTTTTGTATACTTATTTATATCTACTCATATTAAAAGTAACATAAATTAAATTAAATATTATGGAATAAAAAATACATAAATACTGCATAATATTATTTTACCTTGATATTCTACGACGAGCAGCATTTTGGCAAGCAGCTATGATAAATGGACAACGTGTTTCTGTCGACCAATTAAGCTGTATGGTTAATCTATGGCCCCCTAATGAAAACATCTGTATTTATTTATAAGTCATTTATAAATTAGTATATTATCTAGTAGTTTTGCTGTTTTCTTACGTGAAAAACTGAGAACAAAGTCTTTGTATTTACAATGTCCTAATAGCGCGTTTGAATGGTAACAATTATATTGTTCACTGGAAAAAAATGACAATTATTTATGTTACCTTAGCGACCGCCTGCTTATTTTTATATAAAACAAACATATTATTATCAACAGTTTCAAAATCATATACAATTTAGGCAGTACATGCCTTGTATGCGACTCGTAGTTTCCAAAGATCGGATTGAATTCTTAGATTCTGGACTTTGGGTAAAGTAGAAATCAGTCTTTGCTTTGCATGGCGCGAGTAAATCTTTCGTTTATTCCAAATCTAATGTTTCTAATAAGAGTCCGAATGAAAAAATTGTAATTACGTTATGTTCATGCACGCAAATATAAATTTGCGTGCTTCTCTCTTTTTCATACCTTCGACACCTCGACCAAAACCATATTTTAGGGCAAAAACATACTATGTTGTTATCGGTGGCTTTAATTACACTATTATTTTAACAGTTTGAGATTTAGCAACCTTTTCACTAGGCATTTGCTTATTGTAAATTGAGCAATATCTTATCTATTTTTCTAATGCATTTGTAAGACCCTAATCCGTCCAAATTGACAATCGGCACACACGCTTATATGTACAGAAATTTTATGACGCTTTAAACAAGTATTTGCATTAAGCTTAGGCTCATATTAAAGAGGAGTTGCCGACGGTATAATTACTTTTCTTTCACACCTTTCCTTTATACAAGTTCTCGAAATTCTGTTACGATTTTTAATTCTGGGGAATTCTGGCATATCGCTTTTTGTTTGAATTGCGATTTTTCTAGGTGATTTAATAATATAGCACCTTTGTTAAGATAACGATTTTAATAATACTTTTTATTAAGATTTTTTCATTTAAGACGAAATATCTATGACGTAAAAAAGATTCTTTATTATATGTAGGTAAACCCGCTACATTTTTTTTTGCGGATTGTCCTAAAAATATTATTATACAAATTAGCATCTCCGTATATAATTCCCCTGGCGGTACTCGTTTTCTTATACCTAACTATTCTTAAATTTTCTCTATTTCTTGTATTGAATCTATGTACATCTTTTTTTATTATTAAATACATATTAAAATTGTCTGGTAATATACTATTTCTTAACTTATATATTTATATGTAAATTATATGGAAAATATATGTAAAAGATCAACCACCGTACATGTACGGCAATACCAATAAAATAGAAATATTCAAAAAAATTGAAATGATGTTCTTAATTCTAAACGAAGAATTCTTAGGTTACCCCACATATCACATCCAAAAATAATCTATCAAGAAAACATATTTTTAATATATTCTTTCAGTGAAATCACATCGGAATACATTTTCACTGGTAAATATATATTTTTATCAGTGAAAATATAATTTATCTGGCAGGTGCCACAAAAATTATGATTATTTTTTTCCATACGTAGTAATATATACATTAACATACTTATCATTATTTATTTATGTGCATTAAATAAATAAAAAAATTAAATAAGAATTTAAAAAAAATAAAAAAGGTGAAATTTTTTAGTGCCACCATTTGCTCTATAGTCGCAGTGAATGTGTATTTTTCGATTAAGTTATAATTTCACTATTAAATTCTTAGCTTATTTATACTAGTAGATATATATTTATATTAGCAAAAATATAATTTAACTGATATAAGCTAGTGTAATTATATGCTGCTCTAAAATGTCTATGAAAAAATTTTGCCCAAGCCTAACCTAATAAAAAAAATTATATTTTTTAATGCGAAGACAATAAAATAGCAATACTCTACTATAATCGATAATGTGTTAAAGAGCTTTGAATTTCATAGAAAACTTTTAGGAACATATTATAATAAATACATTCTAAAAACGAGACATATAATAGTTTAGTAAGATGCAGCTGAAATTGATATTATAAAAAATTGCAAAACTGCATGTATTTTCCTCAAAGATTTTTTTTAAGTATTTCAATCAAAAAAATATGTCTAAAGTATTTTATTTCGTTAATAAATTAAAATATTTTCAAAAACAGATTTAACTACAAAGATATATTTAGATTACTCTTTTGCGATAGTAAAAGAGTAATCTAAAGATGCTAAGAAAAATAAAATGCTTTAGAAATAATTTTTTGATTGAAATATTTTTTTTAAAAATATCTTTGAAGAAAATACATGCGATTTTATTTACTTAGAAAACTCATCAATTTTTTATTATCACTTCATCTTGAACTTCCACCCCAGTCGATTTCCCCTCTGAATGAAAGCCTGCGTGACGTCACCGCGAGCTTTCCCGCTGTGTTTATTACTGTACATGTGACCGGGCCGTGGTGGTACATAAACACAGCCGGTCGGTTATAGAATGTCTTTGAGCGCTTTTTCGCTGTGAAAAAAGAAAAGCCTCCGATATAAAATGTGTCACGGATGTGAATCATGCACGGAGAAGTGAAGACCACGTCGGAGGCTGTTCAACCCACAATTGCATCGACCCCATTTCGATGCAACATGTTGCAGCTTTTGCGCTCTAATTGATTATAGGTGAGTTGCGTTTAAAGCTGAGTTCGATTAAAATAAAACTTCATAATTATCTTACATATATTCAAGTTTTCCTCTATGCTTATATACGTACTGCAGATGTTGGATGACACAGCCACATATTTTTAGGTTAAGTTAAATAGCTCTTCATATGTATAATTCCCCATGATTGATTTATAAAAACAAGCAAACAATCTATATATAAGTTCGCAGCCTGGGAAATAGGGAAAATTGTACCAAGGCCGCCATTTCCTAGCGGAAATGGGTCATGGCGTTCGACAGTATCGATGCTCTAGTTATTAAAAATTGTTGTTTGTGATTTCAGCTAAGTTATAAATATGCATTGGATCGTTGGGTTGCTTTGCTGGGCCGCAGTGGCCCTAACTTTAGCCTTCGCTGTGTGTAGGCTTTTGGGGTTATGGACCCAGACGCAATCCTGGCTCAAGTCCAGCAAGGAGGAGAAAGCGAATCTGACCAGATCGGATATTTACAGCGCGAATGGATACTTGGTAAGTGAGAAGTCGTATGAATTTATTTTTCAGGTTTATGTGTCACCAATTAATAACCTTCGTGTTAGTACATGCATATATGTATGAGTATATACATATATTATGCAGTACAAATTATCTTTAATAAAAAGATAAGAGTGTAGTGATAGTATTCAGACTTTTTAAATTTATTTTAACAATATCATTATACAACCTTTCTTTATTGTTTAAGCGGTCCCCACATATAATTTAACACAAATTTGTTATATGGTACAATAATAAATATTGACAAATATTGTATGATGTATGTATTAGATAGCATACCGAACGAGGAGCGATCTAAGATATACGATTATATAATTTATGGTTTGCCTACTTGTTGCGTTGACGTTTTTAACTTTCAATTTTTGCTATTTATATATCGGACAAACCTATTTTTTTCACACAAAATTAATTTATCATATAAGAGCGAACGAAACTAAATTATTAACGCAAAACTGTCTTCGTTAACCATATATTTGCTGTAAGCGACAACAAGCACTTAATAATTTTCTTGCTCCTTTTCTTCAATTAGTTTCACTAATATGAGAGGCACAAGTGTTGTGATTATACTATTTTTAGAACATAGCAAAAAATATTATATTTAAGGTTTTAACCATACGGCGAATTAGCGCTTTCAAGTGCATATTTATTTATTTTTGATGAGCTTAAGGGCTTTTAATGGAGGAATTTTTAAAAATAAAATGGCCTTGAAAGCCATCTGATTCAATATTTGTTGTCATGCCAACAATAAACACTAAGCATTCGCATTAAGGAGAATTTATAAAACGTAATTTCATTATTAGTCATTAGAATTTAAGTGCGAAATGTTTTGACTGCATTTTTTTAATAAAATAATATTCTTTCATAAGTAAAAATATATTTTAAACTGGAGAAGATTACTGGTGGAAATGTTTGCTATTCTCGCTTTGAGTATAAAATATGTACATATAAGCTTAAGCACCACATTTATAATACGCTTCGATTTTGACTTTGAACTCGTCACCAGTGGAGCTCGCATCAAATCAAAACAGGCAACCCAATAAGAGCTTTGTATTGACACTATCAAAGTCCATACTTAGGAAGTTGGTATCACACAATACTTTATAATATATTTAGTATTATATATACATTGGGAATTTTACGCTTTGATTTAGACTTTGCTTGCCATTAATAGAACTTGTGGCTAATCAACCAAGCAATCAAACAAGAGCCTAGAACTGACACCATGGAAGTACAGACTCAGAATTACAAAATAGAGATATCAGAGGCGGCCGGTGAAACATTGCGTCTCACCAGCCACCACTGAATATAGCAATAGAGTATATTTTCACTTCAGTTCAGACTTTTAGCGCAATACCAGTGGAGCTCGCATTAAATCAACACAGCCAATTCAGTAAGAACCTTGTACTGACGCCACCGAAGTCTGGACTTCGCAAAAAACATGAAAATGATATAGAGATATTTAATATGAAAATAATACATATTACCGCTTCAGCTTCGACTATGAGCTCACCACCAGTGGAGTTCGCGTGAAATCGACACAGACGTTTTGTGAGAGTTTAGAACTAACACTATTATTCAGTATATAAATAGAGCATATTTTGATGATATTGTGTTCCATGGAAACAATAGATTTATATTTATAAGATTTATTTGAAACTAAGAATAAAATATTATTTCAGAAATTTGTAGCGATTGGCGATGAACATTTACATGAACATGAAAATAAAAGTGTTACACGTTTTAATTTTAAACTAATTTAACCCGCATCTTAAAAAATGCTAAGACTTATGAAACAACCTGATATATGACACTGATTTACAGAATTTGACTTTAGTCTGGTGTTTTGTAACTTATTTAGTACTTGTTTGTTGTGTTGAAGCATGCTACGTTGTAACGGAATTTTTACAATAAATTTATAAAAAAACATTTGTTAAATTGTCCATGACCTTGAACGGAGTGTAGCCATAGAAGAGCTTCTCATTTTGCAAAAAATCACACGCATGCCTTCATATTTATAACATACTTAGTATTTGTAACAATTTTCAGATTAAATCCGAAATGGATGATTATGGCAGAGACAACAGCCACAAATTTGAACTAGTAGAAATTGAATACCCAATGGTAATATTTCCAATCAAAGAAACTGCAATACCACCGCAACCGTTACGGCCAGCTCCTGCTACACTACCAAAGTATGTACTTTAAAATATTTTTATAATAAAATATATTTAACTTAATATTGCATGTTGTAGAGAGACAAAGATCAACAATCAACAGTCCATTTCAAGCCTGGAAAACGTAGAACAACAACGCGAAAAAGTTGATTCGTTTTACCATTACAATATTAGCACAGCCACAACGCAGTCAATCATCTCATCTAGCAAGGTTGAAAGCATCAATTCACAAGTGATACCCGAATCGAAGCGCTTAGACGAAATAATAGTTCTGGAAGATGGTGACGGAAACGACTGGATGACCAGAAACAATCTGAACATATTTAAGAAACCGGAGTATAAGAGTACTAATCCATTCCACACTAGCGGCCAATGCAATCCGTTTAGCTCTCAAGATGCTGCATCATCAAACGAGCTTAATATTGAACCGCAATACAATGAGCTTTCAAACGCATGTGATAATCAAAGTGATAATATTGTTAGCCGCTCGGGATCACTCAGAAAGCTGAGTTACGACGATGTGATTTGTGAAAACGATGACACTCCTGCAGTTGCCAGTAGTGGTTCGACTGTAAGGTTCAGGAGAGCCATTTCGTGCGATTCGGTTAGCTCTGATACATCTTTAGGCCCGTTGGAATCGCCACTGCCTTCTGTCACTGGACAGCTATGCTTATCTTTACGTTGTTTCAGGTATAGTAATTATTTAAAATATCATGCCAAAAGTTTTACTATTCTTGAAAACCAAAAGAGACATTTAAAGTTAATATAATAAATTTGCGGTGTGAACCGGTGCATTATAATGGTGAATCTTCGGTGTTTTTTTTTTATATATATTTTAATAGGCTCACATTTTTATTGTACTAACTGTATGCTGTTATGGTAGTTCGATAGTCACTATCGCAATATTAAATATGTCTTTATTGTAGCACTGTTGAAATCTACAGCCCATTGAGAGTATTGCTTGCATAGAATTAATTAGTAATTTTGAAATCAAATCACTGTGTAAGCAATTGTTCCTTTTGATTTAATGAAACTACTTGAATTCAATACAATGTAATAAATCTAAGCATAAAAGCTACCTGATTGATCAATCAATAAAACGTCACTAAAATTATATAAGCCTCATTCTTCTTATCAAATACAATATTTCTACAGAACTACAATATACATATTATAATTCTGATTTTTATTGTTTTTCAGAATCAATAGTAATGACTCGTTATTAGCTGTAAATGTGATTGAAGCTAGAAGTTTACTCGGCGATTGTCCGGATACTTATGTAGAAATTTTTCTATCGCCAGAGCATAAAGGTGGACATTTTAAAACCAAGGTTTGTATATTGCTTACTAGTCTTCAAGATAATTAAAAATAAAGCAAGAACTTATTTAGATCTAGTTTTGCTAAATTTTCATCCGCATTATCCACTCATCAGCTCGTTTATTATGCTTGAAACCTTGTTATTTTATTAGTGTTACTCACAACTGATACTACCAAATTTTTTCTAGTTTATTTATGAACTAATAGTGTTAAAATAAATTAAATAAAAACCATAACGAGATACGAATATGCTTTCTAAAAATTTGACTTTTTGAATACTCGAATATATTCGTAATGTAAATGAATATTAATATAATAAGGCACATACATATACATATATTGACCAGACGCGTACAGTAAGATGTGTTCCCTTTCACTCGCTCGCGTGCTAAGTGACAAGAGTGAGTGAGTTATAAGAGCGTACGGAACGCATGTAGCGCACTATCTCACCGTACGCGCCTGATTATTGACTTAAAAATGTATATTTAATACAAAAAGTATTTTTTACTGAAAAAATATATAAAAATCAATACTAGACATTTATAAAGTCTACAGTTGCACAATAATAACTCATAAATATAAGACTTTTTTGGAATTTCGGCAATTACAAAGTGTTTTTTATTGTTTTATTTGTCGGTTATTGGTTGAAATCATCGAGGTTGTTTTAAATTGCATAAAAATAAAAGGATACATTTCGCAAAACAATAAAATAGCACAATTGACACACGCACTAAAATATATTAAAATTTCAAAATAATCCACTAAATATTTATAACGAATAAATAAAAAATGGGCAAATCTATTTAGTACACGAATATTTTAATAATAGGATTAAAGTCACTGAATATGAATCAATATCGGGCTTCGTGTTTGGTTAATTTTAGAATATTATTATTAGAAACCACTTAACCCAACTTTATATATGAAACAAGCGCAATATATAAATAAATCTTTGATATTGTATGATATTTTAACCGATTTATTATTTTTAGATTTGCAGGGGAACAAATTGTCCAAGCTATAATGAAACATATCTAGTTGACATTGGAAAGAGCAATAAGAGGCTGTGCTTTCATGTATATAACACTGAAAATGAATCATGCTCTTTGATCGGAGAAGCTGAACTATCGCTGCAAGATGCTGGTTCATATAAACAACCAGTCACAACTTGGTTGACTCTTACCGATGCCGGACAGGTATTTTTTAATACTTACCTCAATGCACAATTATATTATTTGGGCACTTGAATAATTATAAATGTTTGTTTTTATTGGCGTAACTTTTGCAGTATTTTAAAACTGTCGCTACAATATTATAGTGCTTTTTTTTTAATAATTTACTAGCTTTCTATCTCAGTTTCGTCTGTGTTATATTTCCAGTTACATCATATCCTTCTGTACCATAGACAAAAGCGTTCCAAACCTTCCTTTTTGTATTATTGAATAATAAATTGAATGTACTCAGCAACTACCTACAAGGCAGTTTATAAAACTGTATTATTTTAATATTATCGTCAAGAAATTAATTTTAAAAATAGATTAGTCAGATCCAATTTTTTAAATAGTAGTTATTCAAAAAAAAAAAAAATTTCAACCTCAATTAAAAAAATCTTTAAAGATGAATGGCCATCATGATGCATTAAAGAAACCTGTCAAATCAAGATGCTCAGATTTGTAATAAAAAAATATCAAACCAACTAACATAGTTATCTTATCTGCCTACACATATAGATAGTAAATTCCTGTCACTTCAAACGATTGTCCTTAATGCCTGCACTACACTCTCTGGAAGTTATAGTAGGTTACTTCGGTCAACTTTGGTTCTGCCTGCTCTAAAATCTCTCAGAAGTTATCCGAGGTTACCGAGAACGGGAGGTAAAGTGGGGGTAATTCAGTCGACTTGGCCAGCTTCGAGCGCTTCCGAACGTTGTCGGCAAAAGGACCGAAGTCAAAGGTACCGAAGTCGGAGCTACTCTATCGAGCGCGAGCGGTGAGATACTTCCCCTTTCGCTCTCTCGCGTGTTAAGTGACAAAAGTGAGAGAGATAATGATATGGTGTTTTGCAAACTGAGATAGAATGAGTAGCTCGCTTCAATTTCAGTATGCGCGTAGGCGTCCTATGGTTAACACGCATGTCGAGCGCTGCATCGTGGTCACGTGGTCAAGTTATAATACCACATGCTTATCGGGGGCTTCAACAGACTCTTACTGACATCTTTGAATATTTTAGGGCACCAAAATGAATTAATTATATTTTAGATAGTATATTCTTCTAACAGTTATCGTTATTATATTTTTTTTCATATAAAATTAAATAATTAAAAAATAATTAGTGGTACTTGATTTTGTTAAAAAATTGTTTCAAATATCCTTATGTATTTTCCTAGATCGGTTTATATAAATGTCACACCATAACGAATTCTTATTTAGAATCTATGGCGACAAATTCTAGGATAGTCACAGATGTGGTGTTCGTATTCTGAAGTATAATTTTTATGCCTTATGGCATTTTGCAAAAGCCGACAAAGATTTTGCGTAAATTGAATATTTAAGATCGAAAAGTTTTCTCTGATATTGTATTGGTGAGTGCCCACGCAAACTTTTATAATTATCGGTAGCGTAATTTTAATAACATGGCAATTTAAAAATTGCGATTATTTGGCACATTTTTCGATCGCGCGCAAATATGCCAGCTGTACGTGACAGAAGCCGCCGTCTGGATGTCATTCACGGCCGCCGTCCGGACAGTATATGAAATTTGCGGCAGTGTGGTCGCTTACTCGAAGTTGTAGGTCTCCAGAGAATGTAATGCAGGCATAAAATTATGTATTGTCGTTAAAGCTTTTCGTTCTTTGGTCATATATGGATTAAATTATTCCACATTCAACTGTGTTCTAAATCTGTGGATCCAAATTCCTCAGCGGCATAAAATGACTCCTGTGTTTATGATACGATAATCTACTAGGGTTTTAAAAAAAATATGAACTCAACCGAATAACAAGTAGCTTTATCTTTGTCTATTATCTTAAGTAAAAGAAAATTTGATCACCTTTAACATTAATTAAGGCAAGTATAGCTTGTTTTTGGAGTAGTTTTTTATATGTTTCAATCACAAACAAAGACATTTTTTTAATCTATACTATAAACTTTACCTTATCATTATTAACAAATAAATAAACTCTCACTTATTTATGACGTTTTGCATTATTAAAATATAACATATATTGACCGAAAACGTCGGTTGTAGTAAAGCTGTATATGTGCAGTGTGTAAACGTATATCAGATAGGATCTCAGCTGGCTAGGTCGTCCTGCAAGTGCAGTGTTAAATAAAACAGTTTCTCTGAGTCTGCCGGCAAGATATAATTCACCCACCAACCGACCATTTGTGAAGGTTCGTCAAAGAACAATCGAATTCGAAGTATGTTTTGCGTTTATGTTGCGCTATACATCACTCTTACTTAAATCATAGTATCAGTATGCTGGATCCAGTAAGAACTTCATAAACTCTTTGTTCTCTGGCTGATCTATGGTACAATTTTTTATATCACGTAGCTTACTTTACAGATTATTTTTTTATTCGTTTACGATGCGATAATTATATTTTTTAATTATCTGTTTTTTTTTATTTTAAATAAAATTGCATAGCTCTATAAATTTAAAGCAAAATTTACTGTAAATATTATATATCGCTGCTAGTGGCATATTTGCAAATTTTTTTGTGAGACAGGCAAACGAAATGAAACACAATCAGGGTCGAACGGTTATATTTTAGATGCTGATTTAAACACCACACTTAATTGTATAATATTATCTAAACACACAGGTTTATTTAAGAATGTATCACTATCCACGCACGCATTTTAAGCCTCATTTTTTACCAAAATAACTAAAATCTTTTCGGTCGTGCAGGTTAATGAAATAATAACTTGAAAATGCAGTCTCACCTGTTGATACGGAACTTTGGTTGTATTAAATACATTCTTAGATCAACCAGAGTATACATATACATATATGCTTCACACATTATTATATGTATGTATTTTTATTATTTAGGGAATTGTTAAATTTGGTGAACTCATGCTGTCACTATCGTACTTGCCAACTGCTGAAAGACTTACATTAATCATAACGAGAGCTCGCCGACTTCCTGATCCAACGGATTATAACATATTTTTCAAGGTATTTTTATTATTAATAATATACATATAATATATTAATTAAAATTTATTAATAATATAAATATTTTCATAGGTATATTTACAAAAGAATGGTAAGAAAGTTGCCAAGAAGCGATCATCGATCAAAAGGAGCGAAACTAGTCCGACTTTCAACGAGGCCTTCATCTTTAGCGTACCACCAAATTTATTGTCTTCTATCGAACTGCGCATCACCTTAGTATATTTTCCGATTGGAATAGATTATTCAGACATAAGCCTTCATCAAAAAATCGGTCATGTAATTTTATATCATAACGCTCAGGGAAAACCGGGGAACCATTGGAATCAGATGCTATCTTCGCTTAGGAAACCGGTGTCTATGTGGCACACTTTGAGAAGGCCGCAACTTTAGATTGATAATTTACTTTATCGCTTATTAGTGAAATATAAACAATATAGCGCTTAATAAATAAATATATGATGAATGTAAAGTATTTTTAAAAAGTTGCTGGTTCAACTTTAACATGTAATAAATATATAAAAATACTTATATTCGCTTGAAATTGATTTTATTAATTTAGAATCAATTGAAAGCATAAATTAATGTTTATTAAATGGTGATATAGTTAGTAGAATAGTGAAATGTTTATTCACTGTCTTACATAAGGTACAAGACTGTTACTATCTTCAAGTATTGGACCTAATAACAAAACACTTATACTTTAGGAATACTTTAATTAGTACATATGTCACGGTATTTCAAAATACAGGGTGCAATTTTCATTTTAGCGTATGCTATACGTGGACCCCTGAACTTATGGATACCAAAAAAGTGGTTCTCAAACTATTCAAAATCGTGTCAATGTTTACTTTGTATTCTGTGTTCATGCTGTAGCGAAATTCCGTACTATTGCTGGATACTGTTAAAGGCATAACTGCTCTTTTATCTGTGACACTATTTTTTATGACTTTTTAACAAGTCTTATTTCGAGACAACGATAATGATTAGTCCCGACAAAACAAATATGTAAGATAATTCCACTAGTAAATCCAAACTTCATTACTTCATTATATACCTAACTACAACCAATATACAATTTGATACATAGATAAAGGACACATTCCTAGTTGTACATAACAATACTAATTGCTAATCATAATTGGCTCCAACATTGTCTATTTCTTTGTGCTGGCCACACAGACTATCACAAACGCTATCTAGCGATGTATATACAATTTAAAATCATTGAGAACCACTACTCTATATAAAAAAATATACATTGTGAATCTTTTTTAATTTGTATTATATATTACAATTTGACTATTAATCATATTTTATACTTACTTGTAAGGGGTCTTATTTAAGTAATTAATTTTACTCTGAGGCTTTACAAATCTTGTACCTAGATTGAACTCTAGTCGCAATGAGTGATGTGATTTATAAGATTTAAATAGATTTAAGCTTGTTGATAAAGTATGAAAGTGATCCTGATTCAAAATACAAAATGCATATATGTAATAGCAACGTACCGGTTGATGTTAAAAAACACTTCTACAATATTTATATTTTACACGTACAGTTTCCTAATTAATTTACACAATCATTATCATAAAAAATAACACTTATCACTAAAATATACAAGTAGTCTCGAATAAATGTTATATTTAAAAATGCTATGATTATGTGTTCGGAACATTTTGACTTCATTTTTTTGACTGAATAATCTTCCATTTTTTCCAAATTTACAGATTTACAACATGAAATGTACAAACTCTTTACTACTCTACATATATATATACGTATATGGATGTACACTTTATGTACCGTTAATATATAATAAATATTGCTCTTCGTGAATCGTCTTTTAATTCGATATATCCTATTGAGTATTTTATCCACTATGCCCGAACATGAAGCATCTTGCCGATTCTATAGCGCCAGCCACAAACATATTATTTCCGGATACCGTATGTGATTAAAAAGTGTATTAATCTCTCGCTACACTATTCACACAGCTTCGTTCCACTAATTCAAAATCGATTCGCCGATCTTAGCGTGCGATACCCCCCGAAATTTGGAGCAGGGAGCATATTGATACGCCGACGCTAACGGGCGCGTCTTGACACCGCGTCCGACGTAACTTCTGATCTGTTAAAATGACGCCTTTCCAGTTTAGCAACAGTTTAGCATTAACATAAGTGAGTCCGTGAGTAAAGCCGTTGATCTGCCTCTTCAATTTGAAAAAAATATCATCTAGAATGCATCAATAAGTCGTTTTTTCAATTTTAAGCTGAATAGCATGTACTGATTCATAACTCATCTCCAGAAGTAGTGTTATTTTGTTCACTGTTACACTGGTGATTTTTAACTCTGATATTAATACTCGGTGTGTCTGACCCAGTCGAGAAGAGATATGTAGATACATATATAGATGAATGGCAATGTACTGCAATACTTCAATGCATATTGAAAGTGCAGTGGTTATTTTAGGCTAATGATATGCCTTCGTATTTTAATATTATCGTACCTAATAATAAATATGTACTGTTTTTTAACCATAATAAATAAAAACTAAATTTGAAGAATCAGAATACTTCAAAATTCAACTAGATAATTAGTAGTTTCTTCTCTATTTATTATTTTGTGTGAAGAGTCCAACCAGCTGCACCGTTAACGCTGAGGTCATTTAAACGACCATTTCAAACATTATGAAAGTGAAATAAGCAACCCGCCAGACAATAGTCTAGCAATATAAGATAATATTCAATACCACAATCCGTAATAATTGTATATTTCACAAACCACCTACCTATTAGCACATTAACCACTCGTAAGCACCCTTTTGTGTGTAAAGAATGTACAATAGACACTGCTATTGTGACTATCCCTTGCATTAACGATTTCGAAAGTTTCATTTTAGGACACAAACATATTTCTTTGGTTGAATAATGAGCGATGCAATTGGCCCCCCAACGTCCACTGCTGTGATTCGCCAGAGAAAAAAAAAGATGTGACACTTCGAGACAGCAGACCCACATTCAACTGGATAATCTAATAAATTATTTACATTTACATTATCTTGTAAATTAAGTACAATGAATGTGCTGCGACTGGTATCATTTGTAGATCTTCGCGACTTTCACATAAATTAAGACATTATATATGTATTTAATAAATAAAAGTCAGTTATTTTTAAACAACTTTTTTTTATTAACTTCAATAAATCTCAATTTATCTAGGCAACTCACGACACGAAATGTTACATATTTCAGCGATTTTCTTCACAAGTGTTACGATAATTAAGGTCTTTAAACCCTGTACAACATTGAAAACAAACAAAATGCAAATAAGTCTTGTAAGTAATGTATAGACGAGTTAAATTATACATATACATACATAAGAAAATTATTAAAAAGTAAATAAAACGTGTCCAATATTTTCGTTTAGAATTTATTATATTCAAATACTAACTATGTATATATATATATAACTAGGAATAGAAAAATAGAAATAAATAACTTCAAGAAAATATGTAATCTATTAACGACTCTCAACATAGACAGATTAGATTTATTTACACAATAAGTATACAAAATAATGTTTTTTCATAGATTTTTTTAATAATATATTTTTATTAACCCATTGGCACAATAGGTAACTTTGTAATTTTTCAAGTCCATCTTAATTCTAAAGCCTCGTATATAAAAACAGATGAAAGGAAAGAAGAACTTGATTTTTTATTTAAAAAAAATAATTAACAATAGTTTAGTACACGTTTTTTCAATTACAGACGTAGCTAATATTTCATTTCATAAAATGTTTACGGTGTTAAATTTATGAAATATACGTTCATATAGTCACTTTTATAAAACTACCCTTTTATATTAATTAATAGATCACATTTAAAAAATATATTTTCATACTTTCACTATTGTTAATCATCACCGAAAACTTTACACAATATGCTTTCAATAATTCGTTTTTTTTATATATAAATTTTAATTTTAAATTATACTTTTCTTGACTTTATTGGGAATTAAAATATAATACAATCAAAACTTGCAGATATAAAATTGGTTCTCGATAGTACAAAATCATCCACTTAAGACTAAGTGAAATGTATATTCAAATGGTCAGGGTTATCTACTATAATATAATAAACGAAAAAAAAACAATCTAAATATTTCCAATTAATATTTTTTTAATTAAAAAAGGTGGAAACATTAAAAATGTTTTTTTTTAAGTTTGATTCGGCAGTCTTTTTTCCAATATTCAACGTTCATATATATTATTTACAAAACTCAATTTATAAAATAGCTTCACAAATTCTTGATTCTATACAATATTGGTCCCAACTGTCAATCTAACCTAACCTTCATCCAACATCACAAGATCCTTTTTATTGTGCTGTGTAATTAATTCTTTAAATTTCAAGAGCAACTCAAAAAATAAATGAAAACCAAACTACTACATAAAATTAAAAAATTGACTCTTTGATACCACGCCACAAATACCAGACATTTTACAATGCACATTTATAATGTAAATAAATTACAGATAAACATATTTACACTTACTCGTACGTTAAAATAAAAAACACTATGCCTAGGACAGAAATCACAGCCTAATTGAAAGGGATCGAGGTATAATCACACGGCATTATATTTGGTATGGCTAAGCCTTGTAGAGTATGAAACATATTACAAGCACCATAGTATATTTAAACATTCATCAATTATTAACTTTCCCTCAGATTGACAACAAATTTAGTTACATGGCTTTGTTATCAACGGCTCTTCTTCCCAAAGGTTCTGGGTGTAGAACCCGTTTCGCATACGACTGTCATTATTTTCGAACAAATGTATACGCATTTAAATATATTATAACATTTAACTGGGATTGATTTTTTCAATATGAGAAAATCGAATCGGAGTTCAATTATTGATAAATCAATAAATAAACCAAACACTTATTTGTAATAACAATATGTTCAACCTATCGCCGTTAACGTTGAACGCTTTCCAATGGCAGTGTCAACAGTTGGTCTGAAAAATAAAACGTAAAATTTAATTTTTTTTAAATTAGCATTGAAAAATAAAGATAAAATTTTACAAAAATGTAAATGTGCTATGATTTACATTTTTTGTACATACATATGTATAATTTAGTGAAGTATGTTATTATGTACAATGAAAAATAAAGTGAGCATTTAAAACATATTTACATTATAGCTCTCTTCCTATGTTAAGCTAATGAAGAAATAAGAAAATTAGTTTTAATTACAGCTCTTTTAAAATAAGCAAAAAGAAAATAGCATTGTAGGATCAATCTCAGTCATGTCTTCTTTTAATATAATATGTATAAAAAACTAATAATTTATGAATAAATACAACGAAAAATAAACATAGATACATACAAAAAGTAACCTAAATAATTATAGCCAAATATTAAATACGAATAACTATGAAAAAGCCGTTTATTTCGTGTTATCTCTCTGTCGTTATTCCTGCTTCCTTCGTCGCTCTAAATACCTTTGCATCCTGCATACAATTGAATAGATTATTTAAGAGTTATTCGTAGGGTGTTCACTGTTCTGGCCAATGCTCGCTCGCTACTGCTCGCTTGCACCTAACAACAGTTTAGGTGAGAGAGATATTTTAGAAGCTATTTATAAAATAAATAATTTATTGACTATTTACATTTATTAATGTTATATTATTATTTTGTAATTCACATGATTATATATTTTAATTCTGATCGTCCTATATTTTTATTCTGGCCGTATACTATTTTTATTCTAAACATTTGATATTTAATCTGACCCTGAATAATATAATTATAACCATTCATTATTTCAGTTCTGATCATATGATATTTTTATTCTAACCATTGGATTTTTATTCTGACCCAAAGTTTAAATTCTGACTATTAAATTTGTTGCCCATAAATTAAGGTATGATTATATTACGAGTCGTTTTGTAACGCTTGAAGTGAGAATGTAAATCACTAGGAATCAATGTGATTGTAGTAATATACATATTATCGCCGTTAAATTAGCCTATAAGTTTGAGCTGTATATAAATAGGTCATGTCTGAGATTGATACTATAAGTGTGACATATTAATTAACCTGTAAATGTGCGTAGAATGAGAAGCGTTGTGATAGTGAGCGGCGAGTGGTAACCGAGCAATCTTCTTGTCTCTCCGCCTCTGTAAAACAGCTCGTCCCAAAGCACCCGGCCAAAGTGAAGCACACAACGCTCGCCATACCAATCTGAAATTATAGTCGACAAATATTTATAAAAAAAAACACTTCATAATGCTTTTATAACCATTTTTTTAATATTACCTGGGTGCCAAAGCGATGACTGCACTCAATATAACGATCAACCAGTATTCGGGGGTAGCCAACGCCATATGCATAACCCAAAAGTTAGATGGCAATCCCATGCAATTAACACATAGCGTATTGTATATAAGGGTGAAGCCATAATAAGCGCCTAGTGAACCCAAGAGCGATAAAACGTGCAGAATCGTCTGAAATAAAAATACATATTAATAGTTATTCATAAAATTCACACTGAAGTGAATAATTGAACTCACCCAGCTTCTAGTTTCGATGGCCACGTGCAAGAGCATTACTACTATACAGGAACTCGATATTGTCATGCCAAACAGCCAAATGTCTACGGGGCTGTCCCATAAAGCATGTAAAGCGACGAAGAACAAAATTATGCTCTGGTACAGAGCATCGAGCATTGCAATCCAATATGAGCGTGATCGATAAGTGTTACCAGATCTAGGTACCGCATATAATCCCGGACGCTCTAAGAGTAACGCTTCGGGAGCGCATCGATCGTAAATACCTAAAAAAAATATATAATAAACACTCATTTCAAATATAATTTTGATGAGATAGAAAATCTCATGCAAACCTATGGCAAGTGGTGGCAACGACGTGAACATTAAATTATAGAGCATGAGAAATATTTGGTCGACCATCACGCTCGCCGACCAGCCGCAGTATAATTGGAACCAATAAATTAGAAACACAAATGTCTGAAAATCATAAATATAATTAAAACATAATCATATTTTTTTATTTCAATAAGCAAAAAAACTCACCGCATTTTTATAAAAAAAATATAGTATCATCCTAGCCAGTCGATTATAGCACCAATGACCGTGCACTAAGAGGAATCGCTCTAAAAACTTAAACCTAGATATTGCAAAATCCGATGCCATCACGGCCTGCATTCCTTCTTGTCCAGAAATACCTAAAACAATTATTATTAAGATTAACTAATCAAAACTAAATTAACTCAATTCAGCATACCTATCCCGACATCAGCAGTCTGTATCATTGATACGTCATTAGCACCGTCGCCGATTGCTAACGTTCTGACTCCCATTTCTTCTTTAACTACCTACATAATCAAAAATTAATCAGTATGCGTGTCTTTTTAGTTATTGGCATAAACAAACGTTTGACTTACTTTAACTATATAGGCTTTTTGGAGTGGTGTGGCTCGACAACATAACACTGAAGTGCATTTCTTTGTTAGTGATAAAAATGGTCCTGTCAAATTTGATTTCTTATCTAATATAAACGTAAGAGTCTTCCCGTCTACCACTAAAGCCCGACTTTTGGTCGGTCTTAGAGGCAAAGTGTTAATCACAATACCGTTGCCGTCTTCGCTAACTCCAATATTGTCCATGCTGTCGAGGTAGCATCTAAAACAATCAACAAAACATTTATTTAAATATACAATGTTATCTCTGCTTTTTTAACTAATATTTAGATATTATACAGATTTGTGTACAAATTTCAATGGATTTCTTATTCTTATTATTTGATTTTTACGATAGTTTTAATTAATTACTAGAAAGCGACAATCAAACAATGGTGTTTTTTAAAACAAAAATACAAGAAAAATCATGTTCTAAACCGAATTTTACCTAATAAGAGAGCGCAAAAAACAATTATCCCTTTTCCTGGTGCCATCGCAGTAGAAACGCTCATTACCGAGCGTTTTTACACGATTTTATTGCTTTTTACGTGAATTTTTACTTTTGAGAAATGATAATTGTTTTTGCGCTAGTAGAAATATATATCTACTGGTGAAAATCTATTTGGGCTTCACTAGTTAAAATATAACTTTACTGAAACATTTGTATGTATGCATGTAAATAAATAATGATAAGTATGTAAATGTATGTATTACTATGTATGGAAAAAAAACATATAATTTTATTAGCACCTGCCAGATAAATTATATTTTCACCAGTGAAAATATATATCTACCAGTGAAAAGTATTCTGATATGATTTCACTGAGTGGACATTTTTTTTAAATATTTTTGGGATAATTTTTTTAGATTTTCATTGCAGAATAGAATCAGGGATGTTATTTCAATTAAACATTTTTTAATATTTATATTTTATTAACCACTTCATACCTGAAATGTTTTTCAATTCACTTTTTTAAAGTAAATAATAAATAAACAAAAAAAATTGTTTTAGAACATTTACTCGTAAAAACACATTTTTTTAGAGGACAATTTAAATGAGCAATATATAAAATAATTTTTCCATTAAACGAATGTTTATGCATTACTGCTGTACAGATTGGTCATAATAGTGAACACCCCATGAATATCTCTCTACAACGAGTTCTTTTCCAAAGGAAAATTCCGAAGATTAGCTTTACGTAAATGAATAAAATCCGTTTTATGGAACAAAGTATTTATTTAAATGCACATATCTCTTCAAATAATTTCCTGTGAAATGAGCGGCACAATCAGAGCGGCAGTTAGTATAAGAAAAAGGTAAAAAATAGTCATAATACCTAATTGTTGATTCCGCTTGATCCTTGTTCCGTGACATTAGTTTAAGTAATTCAGCTTGTGGTGAAAACAGTTTAGCCGAATATGCTACATTTATAGCTGTCTCCGGTTTGTCCCCAGTCAGCACCCAAATCACGATTCCTGCTTCAATCAAAGCGTTTATCGTCTCCGGCACCCCTTCTTGCAGCCTATCTTCAATTCCAGTAGCGCCTATTAAAACTAGCTCCGTTTCTAATCTAGAATAACACTCCCTTATCTTACGTTCTCTACTATCTAAAGACAATTCCGCATGCTTGAGATCGGCCAACCATTCTTCGTATTGCTGATATGGCATAGTCCTCTTAGCCATCACTAACGTTCTCAAACCTTGACGGCCGTACATATCCAACTGCTGTTGCGTTCTCATCAAAGCGGCTCTCTCAGCCGACCCTTCGGGAGAGTGAGCCAAAGACGTAAATATCGTTGTATCGGCACCTTTGCAATATACCGTCACGTTATGAGCGTTCGATAGACGTATAATAACCGACATGCACTTTCTCGTCGAATCGAACGGAAGAATGTTCAAAATAGGAACATGCACAAATTCACCGTCTATGCTAATGATCACTTCTCTAGGCGATCGTTTTTCTAATCTACAACCGTAAGCCATTGCAGCTTCTACTAGAGCTAGTTCATCAGGGCTTTCCGCTTCCAAAATAGGTTTCGAAGACGTCGGAGTCGTATCACCGATCGCCGCGGAACCGGGAGAACCATTTTCTAACTTCCGATCTCGATTAAAGATGTTCAAGTACGGAATTTGTAAGAATTTCGGCCTTTCTGGTGGAGACGGCGGTATCGGCGGTAATCCCGTCTGCGGTCTTGGAGACGGAAGGGTAGACGGCGGCGGCGATGGCGTTACGGATCTCGATTCGGCTAATCTAGAATACTTTTCGGTCGTTAGCGGCAGTTGTTTTGTCTTTATTTTAGTACCGTTTGCTACAAATTTAGGTGTTTTCAATATAGGCATCGGTTCCACAATGCCACTAGCGTCCATGTTGTCGTGATGAGGCTTACGACTAACAATCACAGTATTGCACAAAGCCAACACCAATAAAAACTCTCTGACGCACTGAGCGTGACTTCCTTCTGACATGTTATCGCAGGATAGCTCTTCTAAAAGTTGAGGATTGGCGGCTATCGGGGTCGAAGCTTCCGAAGATGAATTTACTGGTGATCCCATCGGGTGAGTTTTTTCAGATGCTGGGTGGTTATAATCGACGCCGCCTATTGTACATCTCCGAAACACCATTTTATTTTCAGTCAACGTTCCAGTTTTATCGCTAAAGATGTACTCGACTTGACCTAACTCTTCAGTGATATTGAGAGCTCGGCATTCAATCCGTTTATTGGTAGCGGAATCGTATAGATCTACGTTGTTGTGGATATGATATATTTGAGCAATTTTTGTCACTTCGATGGTGACATACAAAGACAACGGAATCATGACCTAAAAAAAAATCAATATTTAGATCTTGAATGATGTTTTATAATGGAAATATAGAAACTTACTTGTAACACGATGATGAATATCCAAAAACTTAGTAGGCCTTCATAGATAGGGTCTTTCGCATACGGTATGAATGGCGGTAACCGTCTTGTGACATTGTTCAGCGAGCCATCTAATAGAGTGGTCGGACGAGCTGGGGCGTACTGATCGTACCACAGCTTGCAGCCAACTGCTCCTAAGCAGCACAAGACCAACAGCATCAAAACACACCATATCACATCCATGTTCATCTGTGCTTCAAGTCGAGATCGCTTATATCTTGGTCCGCCGTTGTTGAGCATCGCTTTAGTCTCGTGACCTTTAAATTACAAAGAATATGATGAATAAAATACTTTTTACAACTCTAACATCTCGGTTGTCTATTAGATGTATTGAAAACTATTTTTATAGAATGCATGATAATGTTAAAAGAAAAAGAGAAAAAAGTCTTTGAACCAAACACGTGAAGGCTAAGAAAATAGGTTGAAAAGCGATTGATTAACCACTTAAACGCCAGCAACTCTCCAGTGAGTCAATTGTTGATATTTTTTATTTAATTTTGATTTAAGCGAATGATAACTAAGTACGAAAGACAGTATAATATATTTTTTAGTACCTGCATAAACTACTATTCCTTCTATATAATCTGTATTCTTGATTCGGCATTCTCTCAAAAGCAGATTGTCCGAGTTGAGAGTAACACGTTTGCCATTTGGATGTACGAGAGCTCCGTGAAATCTATATATTTTCGTTGATGGAGTGTCTACTTCTACTAAGCTTACAAACTTTTCTGCTGTGAACGTTGTTTGCTGAAAATTAAATAACATCATTAGATTCAACATAACATAGTAAGTTTAATTTATACAGTATATTAATTCAAGTAAGAATTATTAGTCTTGAATATGAAACCATTATAGATTAATAAGAAAATTTTATAGAGAATCATAGATAACTATAGTGTTCAAGATCCTATTACCTTTATTGACTGTGAGTATGATCAGATTATTATTAGTATTTTTAAGAACTTCCATAACTGTAGTAATTAAAGAGTAGAGTAAAATTTTATAATATACTGATTTGCATACCTTATCATGAAAACCGCTTGCTACTTGTCTCGGTTTTAAGTTGGACTCTCCGTCCAAGTTGCAAGTGTCCAAGTAGCATATGCCACTAGGATCCGAAGATCTGAGTAGCACTATATCGGCCGGAACGACTTCATTGTTGGATAAATGCACCAGATCTCCGACTCGAACGTTTTTCCACAAAACTTTTTTGTATCTGCCGTGGGAGCTGAAACGAAACAAAATTTCAATTGTAGCTTTCGTGATTCTGATGATATTTTAATAATATTTCAATCTTAAATTGACTCAAACATATTGGAAGGCGTTAAATTATTCACGCTAACGTGTTTCGTGCAAACTTCATATATTATTCACATTTGGCAGTTCATTCATGGAATTTATAAGCAGCTCATTGATTTCAATGTTGAACTATTTATTAAATGCATATGTACAAGCAAATTGATTATTGTATAAATTTATCATAACTTGTAACAAAGTTTAGTATTATCAAATTGCAAATCAAAAACTTTAAGTGTACAGCTTTAAAATTGTAAAAGAAATATGATATTTGCAAAATTGTTTTGAGATCTCAACACAATGCCAAATAAGCTATTAAAGATTGAAAGAGAGAGATTGTCTAGGTAAGGCAATAATACATTAGTCATGAAGATTAATAGTTTTTACTATTCATAAAATTATACTAGGCATTAGAATTATTCATAAAAACATAAACCAGAGAATATCAATCAGTAACATTGTCCCAAAAGGATAGCGATCGTCCTTGGTATTCGAAAGCGTGAAAGTACTGATAAAGCAAAATAAACAATGTTCGTGTCCGTTCGCCTTGAACTTCCATAGATCAGATAAGAATATAAGGTCAAAGTCATTAAGTTTCATTGATGTGGAATAAGTATTTTTATTGATTGTATATTTTTTCAGGACCTCAGATTTCCAAATATTATGATATTTGAACATATTTGAATGTGAAACTCTAATATTTTTCTACACAAATATGGTAAAGATTGAGAGCACCTGAAGCAGAGGTCTATTGGTGTCAAGTATGCGTCGCGAGAATCAATCACAGCAATTGAAGAGGACACTCATGAAATATTATAAAATTTCTAAAATCTATTTCAAAGAACAATTTGCAATAAAAAAATAATGCTGCATGCAGTTAAATTGATTTTGCTCGACTGCAGCTGACATTGACATTAAAATATTAATAACAACTTAATGCTCAGTTCTGAATATTGTACATAGATTATACAATATAGATAATAAAAGGCCTTGAAATAAATACAAAGTTTTTTAACTAAAATATGCACATATAGCTACGCTTTTATATATGTACTTGAACGTTATTATTGTATCATATATAGTAAAGAATTATATAAAAAATAGCAAAAACTTAAGTTATAAAATGTTTTGTATGGTTTTATATACTGTAGTTAAAAATTGATAACCACCTAATGTTAAACAGGTTGTCTTTGAGCATCATCTAGTGATATTATTATCATTGAGTAGTACAATATTTGTTTAATCGTTAGTTTTAATGCAAAATAATACATTATAATACACTACTAAAAAGTGCTACTCAATGATAATAATATCATTGGATAAAGCTATAAGACATTTTTAGCGGAACGTTTTCAATTGTCTCATGTTGCTAAGCACATTATAACACTTTGGGATTATCAAATATAATTATTACTACAACCTTTAAAATGTAGTTAAATTGTAATCATAAAATAATGAGATGCATTTTACTGCAATTAATTTTTTCTGCAATTCACTGCCATTTTCTGTGAAAAAAATGTCATGCTGAATAAAAATCAATTAAGTCACGTTGATAAATGTTTGTTGTTCAATTGACCGCACACTGAGAATATTTTAAAGTAAGCGAAAATGTATTACACTAGTCAGAAAACATTTCCTTTTCATTACAATAATATCTAGCTGGTTGTTGATATTTACAGAGCAGTATTATGTATTGTATTTAATCATAAAACGTTATTCATCCACAAACTTATGTAAATTACATTATTATTTTGTTTTGTGTTATAGAGAAAGCTCTAGAAAGCTTTACTCAAGAGTTTGCTTACAATAGACACGCAGGCTTTCGAAAGCCATTTTCATAAATCACTCTAACACAAAAAGTTAACCATTATTTATTCATAAATTATAATACTCATTGCTTTGCGCATCAAAAAATATTGTTATACGTAATAGTACAGAAGACGGACTTAAACAGTCCTAAATTGGCCTTCTCTCCCATTTGGCAGTTTTTCATACCGATTTCTACGGGGACATTCGCAATTTCCAACTCTCATATGACAGTAGCCATATATTTCTCAATACGCTGGTATTTTTAATTATTTTGTTTCATTCATTTGATTCATTTATTTATGTTTTAGATCAACTCAAAATTTTGAATCCTGGGGACTACAACAAAGATTTTTTTTTATTAAAGTAATATTCTAAATTTGAATTTTCCGTGGGGGAGACTTAGTGCTCACCCACTTATTACTGCCACGGCCAGTTACAACGATCTGGGGATGTAATTGGATCTGTTTTCTTACTGGACTTTTATGACGATAAGTTGCAGCCTGTCATCTAAACGTTTTCAAATCAAAAACCAAACGCACATTACCGATCTGTATCTGATTTTTTTTCAAATTGGAACAAATTTAAACTTCAATGTTAAAAAAATATAGTTCAGGGATACTAGAGCACTCTTCACAATAATGTTTTTTTCCTATATAATATTTTAATGTTAATTAAAAATTTGATAAAAAATTCTAATTGCTGTACATATTTTTGTTCTGTACATAGTTACCATATACATAAATGTGTACGTTTAGTTTTGGTATGAGATTTTTATATCTGCCCGATTTTAAAGTTTTGATCCGATCCTGTTTTTAAAAATATTGGGGACCCCTAATTTAAAGTATTACTAAAAAACATCTGCGCCACTGCGCCTAGTCTCTCTTGTCACCAGAGAACCTGCTCCGTCAAATACTACGCTTTATTCTACGCCACACTCTTTGATAAAAAATAGTTACTTTCATGTTTTTAATTGTCAAATTGCAATGAGACGATTAATTTTTATTACTTGCACTACTTTCATCTGTAATATTTTGTAACATATTTATATATAAGAATGGTGGGAGAAAAGTGGCATTATAAAATATTGAATACTTTTCACCAAAAGGGTCCAGCAAATATACACGTAAGGCCATCGATACAATATGATATAAACAATCAACAAAATACGCAAATGGCGTACAAACAACTGGAAACACAATAGCGAGACAATCATAATAATAATTTTGCAATAACATGCAAAACGTCAATTCTTGTGTGACTATATTTAGTGGCAAAAAATCTGAAATTTGCATTTGAAAAAGAACAGATCCAACGTTTATAAAGTTGTTTCTTACAGATAAAAAAATACCAATAATGTACAACAAAACAATAAACGCTCAATTGAACTTGAATGAATGATTTTTTGTAAAAAAGCTATAATAATATATAAACGCAATACAGTATAGTTATGATAAAACAATGAGCGCAATCGACCTCAACCTCACTCAGTGGATGTGGGCCGGTGAGACGTTCGCGTTTTTCACATGGTTTAATTATTTATACAGGTGTGTTAACGTTAACTGCTCAGTTTAGCATTAAGCAGCCCTTCAATAATAAATACCATAAACGACCGCCCCTAATAAATTACTAGTTAAGCGATCAACTACATAATAAGCTAATAGATTATGGAAAAAATAGTTTTTTATTACAAATTAATTATTTTATTATTATGGAGCAATATAATATCACATAATTATTTTTTTATATAATCTGATTAAACATTACAAATCTAAATATAATGGGATATTAGAATTAATAACAATAATTAGTATCCTTTGAATATATAATCTAATGCATTCACTTATACATTTACTGCGTAACCGCTCTTACAAAGTAAGACCCCTACATCACAGTGACAGGTGATGGAACCTGAACTAAGACGTTCATTTCATACAATGAGATATTTACCAGTAAAATAATATAACTAGATTGTTATACTAATTTCAGCTGTTTTTGGGATGATAGAAAAAGGGCCGCATATAAAAAAATCCACAAATCATAAATAAATAAAATTATTATGTCAAGCAAATTTTTATGCCATAATTTAAGCTAGTGCCAGTTTTTTTTTATACATAAATATAAAAACGCTCCTCAGCCTCTCTAGAGATAGTACTGCATCACGCAACAACGATTGACATGTTTTTTATCTAATTTTTTAATTTCCCATGTGGTGTTCCCTAGAATTCCAAGGTCTTTTAGGTGTTTATTTTTTTTTAAAACACGTACAACCATTCAGTATATTCTGTGTACGCTGCAACGATCAACAATAAACAAGAACAGTTCACGGACAAATGTAAGCCAATGATGTAATGTTTGCTATGGGAAAACGCCCACTGCCAGTCAAATCTCAATCAATCTGCTACAGAAGATGTATTGTTTTTTTTTTATTGCCTTAAAAGAAGTAACAAGAGTAGGTCAGGAAACATTGTTTAAGTATCAAAATATCGTGGACTTGAAATGAGAGCGTCACAACTCAAATTAATAGATTTTTAAATAAATATTTTAAATTTTGCATTAAAATAAAAAATGCTTTGAATTGTAATATATTTCCTGGCGTTTTATATATGGTATATATATAAAACAGCTCTCATGGCGTCTAGCTGTCTCAAAAAGTTACACATCTTGGCATCAACACCCGAAATGTATGCTTAGGGGTGGTAAGCTATAATAGCTTAATGCCCATAATCAATCATATTGTAGATCGAATTGTATCAGAATCAGAATTGTAGATCGTCTGCTCTAGTAGGCTGATTTTTATATTATTAGAAGGCTTTATAAATATTGTTCTTGTGATTTAATTTGTTCCACAGAATATGTTTTGCCATTTTTTTATTTGACATGAATGTACATGTCGCATACTTTTCAGGAACGTATTGTAGATATGCGAGGATTTTTTAATTATCTGACATAGCAATAAATTACAGAAATAGAACGAAAAGACAACATCTTGAAGCTTATCGTTTAAACACAGCAAATAACGACACAAGCAAGCTCCTCTTTTTCATTGTCTTACATTCAAAACACAACAATCAACTTCATTAGTTTGCATTTAATGATTATTAAAAAAGCACGTAGAAAGGGCAAAATAAATTATTTCAATATACATTCAAAAGTTTCACTGGTCCTTCGAAGCACTAATAAAACGGCATTTTTGCAGGGACTTAAGTCGCACGGAAATAAGAAGATTCAATTCGAAATGCAAACACTTGTGACTTGTAAATGAATTAATTTATATCTCACTACTAGGAGTTTATTAATTTAATTATACAAAATTTGATATTCAGATATGTGACAAAAAATGTCTGGTGTATAATTATAATAAATATAATACTACTAAAAATCTAAAATTGTATACCTTGCTTATGACATGCATTTTTAATAGCCCCTGCGCCATAATTGAGTTCGAGTTATTTATAGCGGAGATAATTATATATTTTTAGTTGATATTTTAACGGACACGATACTAGAATTTATAATAAATTTGACCGATTCGCAAACTATCGCAAACTTCGTATTGACTTTGGGATCATAAATAATATACCCTAAGCTCTAAAGCTACATACTATGTACATATGTTGTATATATATAGATAGCAAGGGTTGGCCAAAACGTAGACCACGATCTTATGTAACTCTCGGGTTGATAAGTATGAAAAGCCGAAAAAAAAGCAACGAATATGCGTTTAGAATCAAGAAATGGTAAGAACTAACTTTTGCGTGCATCGCATATTTAATATTACATGTGGCGTAAAATATATTACAAAATATAATTATAACTGCATCAGACAAAAGATAAACCATAAATATAGACATTATAAAACAAGCTAAAAAATATCACATTTTTTTAAACATCAATTTAACCCAAATTCTAAAATGTTTGACAATCCTTGATATATATAAGAACATAACTGAAGATGTATGTTAGTCAAACCTAATAAGCAAACATGTATTATAAATCCACGTCTATGTCCAGTGTGCAAAAGTATTGTACATATTGCATACATTTGAAATAATTATGTTTTAAAGGAAATAAAATTGAGGGTCTGACACTAATATACACCGACTTAGTTCTCTGTCCGGTCCGATGGAGTAAACCTTGAGTATATAAGAATTTCACGAACTTGCCGCGGCCTCTAAATAAATTCGAATTCGACCATTTATATTTTAGTTTGGTCTACAAATATGGCGTTTGCTATATATGCATAAAAAATAAAATATCGAAATCGATTCATAAGTAAACTGCGGCGGGATTTGAAGCTTTCGCTCATGGACAAACATTGACAGAAGCTATGGCGGCGTAAAATAGTAATGAATTTATATATGCTCAGAAAGAGCGACTGACATTTGTAAATTGACCCTGACTTGTCAAAAAAATAGGTACGATAAAATAAAAAGACTCGTTAAAAACGTAAACACGGATATACAGGGTGAACCTTAAAGAATGATTTTATTCTTATATAATAACAGTATATAAGTGTATTATAAGACTATAATATTGAAAAAAGCTATTTCCGCTGAAGTTTTATCAAACTTAGTCATAGCAATATGTATTTAAAATCACAGTGTCAATTCCGAATCGAGATAAGCGCAGGGTTTGTTCAGTATCATGTCTCTTCCATGCAAAAATAAAACTGATAAGTTCATTTAAGCAGTTTATTAAAAACGCATTTAGCTGCGTGCGTTGGGTGCCGAAAAAGACAGCAGGCGCGAGACTTCTATGGAATTGATTTAATAAATCGTTACATGAATCATTGTTCATGAATCACACAATTTCTAGATCCCAAGATATTATTATTAGATGCGCATTTAATAGTAGCCCGTCTGATATCCATTTAAATTAAATATGATTGAGTCCACACCATTGCTTGATATATATACTTTGCTAGAAAAAATAAATAATCTTAATAATGTTATGATTGATTAGGCACTAATCTAAAAAAACTAAAACAATGAAACGAACTAATGATTGACAACAAAAAAATTAAAGGGATAAGACACGCCAGTGTGATCATCGTAACAAAATGTCGATATTATAATGACTAAAAAACCACTCAAGTGACAAAAACGACGATTCTAATTGAGTCACATTTCCTGGTTATTTTATACAAAGAAAAACTTAACAATAATACTAAACGTTTCCGACAATTGAATCTATACAATAAGAATATATGTATAAGTGAAGAATAACTTTACAAACCTCGATAAATCCATTAAAGTAAATTCGTACTATTTTTGGATTAACTGTGTTTTTTTATAGTACGATAGGTCCGAAGCTAATTTACTGATTCAATAATAAAATCGAGTTCTACAATATATTTATTGATTATATAGATACACAAATGCGTAGGTCTTAAAAAAAGTTCAAGGCGCTTAAATAAATGCTTTCTTAGTTAAACACGTCGACGCGGCTCTAAAGATTCGAATCCCAATAATCCTTATAATTCATTGAGTAGTATATAAATTCCTCTATATTTAAATTTTCTATTAAATAATTAATTGGCAGCTAAGCAAGATATGTATGCTTGAAAAAATGCGAACATCTTAGAAACGTTACTGCATATATTTTATATATTCTAATGGAATCTGTTTAAAATAAAGAAAAGACTTGAAATAACTTTAAATCATTTCATTGATCTATACAAAATTATTATGTAAGGATTATGAAGTATCCAGTATGTTCCGTCACTTTAAGGTGAAATTAGTATTTCCTTCACCTGATAAACAAACTGATTACATAAATCAGTTTAATTGTCACATTCTGTAAAGCATAAAGTGCGCAGTTTTTAACGCGGAAATGAATGACAATTAATATTTAACTGTCGTTAAGATAAACATGGCCGGTAAAAAACTATTTAGGCCAAACGAGGATAAACGCAAAGCTGTGATAACTGGCTAGCGTTTTTTATTTAAATTATTTAATCGCAAAACCCAGTTGTGGTAACAAAAGGTTTTATCTGTTAAACGCATTTCGATAGACAATGGCCGCGATACGCAGGCTTAGGTCCGAATATTCAATTAGAAAGTAAATTAAAAATGAAAGGAGAGATGGAGTGGAATGGGGAGAATAAATGAGAATTCAAAGTGACCAGAAATAAAAATTGTTTGCGACTATTTATGAAAGCGTAGATATTAAAAATAGTTTAGAAGTGACCGTCGAAAGCGAGAGTGACGTTGGTCATTTTTTTCGTCATTCATTTATAAGCGAGTTCCGGACGTCAAACGCAATGTTGCCATCACAAGACACTAAATATTTAAGTTTATGCATGCTGGCAATTCTATGAGTATTTTTTTTATTATTTAATTATATTTTTCGCGGTTTAACGATATAATATTTACAGAATTATAAAGACACCATATTACAATTCTAATCATAAATAATATAAATAATAAATAAAAAAATTATTTTACAAAATATATAATTTATTGAAAAATACACGAAAAAACAGATGTCAGTATCGAGCGGCGAAGTCAAAATGACTAGTCTTTGTGTTACATTTTTATAATTGGCCATAGAAGCTTGAAAGGTTAATTGAGGACCAATAGCAGTAGTGTCTAGCTCCACCTCCAAATCCGTAAAGCTAGTTTCAAAGCCGCTGTGCGACTGTCCGATAATTATAAAGAGCAATTTAAGCAATGCTTATTCAATGCGAAACCTATGGTGTTTATCCAAGCTTATGAATAAAAAGGTTTGCGTGGCTATTATGCAATTCTGTGTATTCTGCAGATTTTTAATGCCAGTTAGACAGTTCTAAAAAGCGATTACTAATTATTTATCTCGACGACTTGATTTAGATTAATTGTGGAGTTCATGTCATGATGTAATATTATCTACAAAGCTAAATGTAAAATCTAATCTTAGTTCGCGGGCTATAGTTTGCCGACTCCTGATCTAGACGAATACTGGTGAGATACTCTCCCTTTCGCTCGCTCGTATGTTAAGTGACGAGAGTGAATGGGAGATAAAGAGGTGCGTTCCGCACGCCCTTATCTCTCACTCACTCTCGTCAGTTAACACGCGAGCAAGCGAAAAAGAAAATATCTTACCGTACGCGCCTGGACTAGAGATAAAATTCAGGACAACATTCACACGCATATAGAAGGTTTAGGGTTTCATGTTATTTTATATAGTGAAGACGATTAAGCATAAAAGTGGTATCGTGGATAAGAATATAGCTTTTCTGTTATCCCAAAAAAATACTAACTCTAACACCTTACAATCCAATGCAAGATACAAAGAAGAAAATAACACTCCGAAAGTAGTTTGTAAAGAGCACTAACTCCTTATTTATTCATAAAATAATTTAACGATTTCCAGATGCGATAACGATTTTCAGTGAAGTTTTTTGCCACCTTTGTTAAAATGAACTATCTATAGAGTTTTATTGACATCTTAATAAAATTTATGTCAGGTCTTACAAGAAACCTACGAGGATAAATATTCCCTCATGATTAAGAAAATCCATAAAATATTACTAAGATGCATCAATAAGAGAGAGTTATGTTATTATTCGTTCCTGTATCCTAGCAAGTTTTGGATTATGATGTTTTTTGACAGTTAAACATTGCTAAACATTTCTATAAATTACTGAAGGGTGCTATAAACATTCCTTTTATTTTAAAGAATTTCAAGCTTTGACGCAATTGTAATTTTTTGCTTACATTGTTATAAAAGCAATAATGCCTTCAACTTTAGTAAAACGATAACATATCTGGACCTCTTTTTCATGTACATTAGTTTCACATGCTATATAAGTATATCAGATTATATACAGATTAATAACACGTGCTGAAATAATGCAGACTTTACGATAATTTTAAAACAATTAAATAAAATGACCTAGCTTTAACATGATAAAACCAAAGCTATTTTTTGATCTTATCTCAAGCTCTTATGACTTCCTAGATTTTTAGTATAGCATAAATTAATAAATACGACAATATAAAATATAATAAAAAAACAATAGCAATACGAATCGATGATTAGTTATGGATATACCTGTTCATGGATAATTACCACGATATAAATCAACCAATTAAAATTTCATTCAATTGCCTTTATCAAACGTTTGATCGTTGCTCATATTCAACGCTTCATTATTATTACGTAAAAAATAGTTGCAGCGGCAAAATCACGTAGACAGAAACAATCTACGTGGACTATTATTTTGACTGCCTTGCCCTTTACATTCAAAAATATTGAGTGAACCGTGAAGTAATCAAAACTTTGAAGGTAATTTTAACTGAAGTATACTAAGTAAACTAAGCCGTTAACTATAAGACAATATAACAAAGGTGTGAATACTACAAATTACCGTCGTGACGTAAATTTATTGCATGACGACAAAGATACTTTATCTTTCTTTTATGTCAGACTTTCATCACTTTATAAAAATAAAATCGCAAACCAGCTTCAATCTCATTGGTCTTTAAATTATATTTTTTATAAAGTTCATGCGATAAAATAACAGAATATTTTTTAACACCTTACCAGTGGAATGATAAAATAAATTACTGTATCAGCGGTTTTTGAATATTTGTTTCGCGACGCTTATCGGTTAATATTGGGTTTCTGTTATCTACATAAGCCCATCTGTTGTCGTAAATATTTACTATTTATAACAATAATCTACTTAATTACTTAAACACAGTCGACCGTTATTTACACTAAAACAAAACCGAATAATACACATCTGGTTATAATAGCACCTTTTTATTATAATAATATTTTAATTTAACACTATCGTATGGTACTTAAAACAACGTAACTACGGTAATTATAAGGATATATAATATGTGACAAAATACTGTAATTGAAAGGACCAGCACAATAGCCCTTGTTATGTCCAGGAAATAGTTTAGCAACATCGAGCCATTGCACAATTCAACTTCAAACGATGTCCCTTTCTAGAGGCGTGGACATATTTCGTTGGTCGAATAAACGAGTGCAACGATTAGTTAAATAGTTGCTGCATTATTATGTGTTGTTTTCCGAACCTACGATACTTAGGTCGAGTCTCCAAGGGAGAGTGGAACGGAGACCCATCGAGAGAGGAACATCGCCAGTCTACGAAACCTCTGAGGACCACCCACTGGACATCATCCCTCCGCCAGCTTCTCCCCCAGCACTCAGAGAAAAACAATACTCGCTTAGAATAGTTTGTTTCAATATATATTATTATACAATAAAAACCGTTACCAGTTTCCAGTCACACCCCTTGGGCTTTAAAACCCGAAACTATTTTTCTGCTTTCAAAGTCAACAAAGCCATAAAAATATTCATTAAATGAATAAAAAACGATAAACGTATACTGAAGTTTAATAAGCTATATTTTCAATTAATGAATTGGGTACTTAAAAAATTGATATTCTTATAAGACAAGGGCTCGCATTAGCTGATCAAAATTCGACTATGTCCAACTCAATTTAAATATATATGATGGTTTGGTTTGTCCGTCTTTACAATTTACATATAGAAATCATAGAATATTTTTTTATTATAGTTTATATCACAAAGAGTCCACGATTGCTATCATTTTAACAACATTACAATGTAGTGACATCATTTTATTATGGTTAAAAGCAGATATTATATTGACTATAGCCATTGCCTAAAATGCTACTATTCCATTACTGAAATCGTAGCCGATGACATTATACAAATACGTAAGTAATATTTTATCAAGCCATACCGTCACTCAACTAATGCTTCCATATCACACGTGAGTTATCCTAAAAAAAAAGTAATAACCGAACACGTCATGTCGAAACGAATCGAAGTATCGTAATTGGATAATGTATCGATTTGCAGACGTAACTTTCGAAACTTGACACGTGCGAATTGCACTTTATGCAAATCTTGACTAACGTCACTCTAAATATAGAACGTAATGTTCTATTGAATTACACATTTTTTTTATTAAAATTAATAAAACGATTAGTATGCTATAAATAAAAGTTCAGAATAATTCCTATCATAAATAGTATGAAATATCATACGATCCGTTTAATATTTATTTGAGTGGTATAACGATAAGAAAATACGAGCTACGTTTGCAATTTTGCGAATCGATATTGAAAAAAATTACCCTGACATATGAGCAATTGACATGCGACGTTTGCGTTGAAAATGTTTAATTAAATTAATAAATAGCAATTAGGGATGAGACGTTATTTATCAGTGTATGCTATAGGGATGTTCTTTTAAATGTTAATATGGTGCAATATATTGAAGGTGTGGTTTTATTAAAAGGATTCGTGGAACTGTTCCAATATTTGTTCACCGTAAACAGGAAAGTGAAATAAACTAGACTGAAAGACCAGATATTGTTTTAATATGTTCTTTGAATATGAACCATGGGAAAGTCATACGTTCAATGCTATGTATCGATATTTTAAATTTGTGCTTGTGAGATAAATATAGAAAGCAAATCAAGGTTTAGTATTTGTGGCATGAGCTTTAATATTTATTAAGTTACACTGAAAAAATTATATTTACGGATTGCACAAAATAAGAATTAAATATTTGCATAATCAAGGATAACATACAAGTTTTGAATAATGGGAAATTCCGAAATCGAAGGTGATTTCATTAACGCATATATTGAAAAATCATTAAATAAGTAAAAAAAATATTGTAAACTTCTTTAAAAATATTTGTGGGATCCAGTATATGAATTTCTAGAATGAGAAAAATGGCATATAGTGATAAGGAATTTACATTTGCTGATATTATTTACGATGAAATAATAAAACTTAAAAATGTCTAGCAAAAATATTAGTATTATATTCCAAAAATACACCTGAAAGTATGGATTGAAAAGAACACGAAACAAATCCATTTAATGTATATTAATTGTTAGGTAAAATTCAGAACAAAACCTATAAAAATAAATAACAATGAATCTAAATGTATTCTTAGATTTGGAAATGCTTGTGACGGTAAAGTTATATTTTCATAGTATAAATATATTTTTTTAACTGTTTCAGTAAAATTATATCCAAACACATTTTTACCGGTCGATAAATATATATGTATATATACTTGATCGTCGATAATGCTCTAAAATGTTTATGAAAGATGATATAAAATTCAATTTTACAGTTGCGAAATGTCTATTTTTCATTTAATCCCAAATCTAACTGAATCGAACTAATGTAAGTTTAAAAAATATGGTTAGTTTTTAACTTTCAAGTTGGGTTTGGTTCATTCGCTTAGGGAAGATGTATTTTTCAGTGAAGCTATAGTTTCACTGGAACGAATACAATTTCACTTACTGTTTCAGTGAAATTATATTTGAATACATTTTCACCAGTCGATATATATTTTGTGTGGATCACACAAAGGCTCTATATTGTGAGAGATCCTACAATTGAAAATTTGTGACCAAGTGATTATTTATCGATAATTATAAGTTAGACAAAGCCCTCGTGACGACCAAAAAAAATAAGGGTTTCTCATAAATAGCACGCATTGAATATGAATATTTTTTGGTTACGAAACGGTCGCGGAAAACAATATTTCACCAGAAGACAAATAGCACCGTAAGGTCACAAAATTCCCGTTACACAATTCAACCATCAAACAAATGTCATTTTCTTAAGGCGTATACTTATTTCGTTGTTCTAAGATTGCAACGATTGGCTGAATGATCGATGCATGATTGTGATTGGTCAGCAAGCTTTGCAGCCTAGACTCCGATGAGGAGAAGGCAGTCACCTGGTAGATTCCGCCAGGCCGTATGTTGCCCGTATATTGTATTTTTACTATTATAGATATATTATTTCTGAAATCTATCTATCTGAAATGCAGTAAAAATATATTTTCACTGGCATTTATATTAAATGTAACATTTACAATTTAATGTCTATGTTACACAAATTCGAATTATAATGAATTTCATCCCAAACACGGCAAAAAATATATATGTACTGTCCTATCTATAAAAAATATAAGGAATAAAATTAAGGGACTTACTTTTCATTAACCCTTAGACCGCCGACCGGTAAATTGTTAATTACTCGCTGTACGCCATGCGTTTTTAGCGATATAATTTTTTGGCTACTTACTCTGTTTAACACATCATTACAGCCAAAATACTCAATTTTTATATTTTAAAATTATATATGTATGATTAACATGGTTTAAACATTCTAATTATATCAATAAACAAACATTTTTAGTCGTATTGTTGGAAATATGGAGTGAACAAAAAAAAATCTATTCGTCGGTCCGCGAGCTGGCTCGCGTACACACACCTACACACACATGAACGCGCGCGGCACTATACAAGCGAACGACAAGCAGGGTCATGCTCACACTGAGACAATTTTAATATATAAATCTGCAACGCATTTTTTCTTCGTCTGACCTACATCCTGTTATAAAAATTTACAAATCGACAAGATTTCCTTGATGCATACAAAATCACATATGTCGTACACAAAAATAACCCTAATAACCAAACCGTTTGTTTTTGATCAATGGTGTTTGCAATTGGTTGTTGTTGAAGGTTGTCATATTTCTTTATATATAAAAATAATAAATAATAAAACTTGATAGCAAGATACGATGTTACATTTAACTATATATAATTATATGTATAATTTATAATATATACATATTCTTCTTCTTCTTCTTCCACGGCACTACAACCGGTGATCGGTTTTGGCATTTCCACCTAATTTCTTGTAGGGCTTCTAGATATATCTTGAGTTTTAGTATTTCTTCCGATATTGTTTGTATTTTTCCTGGTAGTAATATTGCACATTCCAGCTTCCAAAATTGAAGTCCAATCGTTTATCTAGATTTCGATCGTCTAGGTCATTATGAATCGGGGCGGATTTATTATTTCTTTGTAATTTTTTCATAACTATTTGGATTTATCCACGTTGGTTGGTTTGCTCCATGATAGAAACCCTCCTCCTTTATCCGGGCTTGGGACCGGCAAGAGTGCAACATATCTACACTCCAGGCGGAATATGTAATATATATTATACACACACACACATATATATACAATAAATAATAAACTTTTCGACCATCGTGACGCATTGGGGTAACCTGTTAGGTCACGATGGTATTAATTTAATGTAAATAAATAGAACAAGTAAAATAAAATGATTCTACGACAAGGAATCGTTTTTGTTATTATTATTATTATTATTTAATATTTACTAAGAGTTAATATTGATATTTTATTAATTATATCTTATTTATATTTATTAATAAGTATTTAATAGTAATTATTATTATTATTATTTAATTATTACAAACAATAAAAACCAATCACAAAAACAGTTGACAATATTAAAACAGTCGAAATAACGTATAAATATATTCACAAGTATTTACAAATCACAATTATCATTGAAATATTGATGACATAATTTAATTTCGATTCATAAATTAAAGTATAAAAAAACGAATTTCCGCGATGCGTTTGTGCTAACCCTAAAAGTGGTCTAAATAAGCACGATCGAAACCACGCGCGAAATACAAACGACTAAAATTAAGGCGTGACTTTATAATTATATATACCACTGTTTCATCGCAAATTCTATAAATAAAATCACTGAAATCGTTTACTAGGAACTCAAACTGATTTTTAAAACATATATTGCCAACTTTTACCTTTCCGTTTCTTTAAAAAACGAAGATTTTAACGAGCGCATCATATCATGCGCTTGGCGTTAGACAGTAGATTTAGTTGCGCATCATATCATGCGCTTGGCGTTGAAAGGATTAAAGAGAAAACGTAGCGCAAATTAGGGGTGTGACAAAATAATTGGACCAGACATTATTTTTCTAGTTTCTATACACTTTTATGTAATTTAAAAAATAAAATCAATATTTGTATACAAACTATTTATTTTGCACATTTTCCATTTAAAAAAAATATCTAAATATTTTAATTTATAAACAATATTTCTAAAAATAAATAAATATTTTCTACATACATGAAAAACCAATTAGCTTATACATATCAAAGATTTATTAATAATAATAATGTCCTATCTATAAGAAATAAAAGAAAAAATGAAGGCACCCACCCTACATCAAAGAGGAAACGTAGTACGAATTATGAAATATTGTTACGTTAAGTAATGTTATATTTTTTTACTCTTTCTGAAGATCTGCCTTCTGATATATGTATGTATATAAATATATTGACTAAATTTAAAAAAAATAGGAACGTTACGTTAGTTATAAGATATCGATTTAAAGTCTGCAATAACCCAATCTGTAAAATTTCAAAGATACCGAAGGTAAAAGCACTTCTAAGTTGTATCCAATCCAATTTCCAATCTTTCCCGATTCAAGGCGAAACTAGAATCCAATATGCTGTAATCCCTTCCCTAATCACGCAGCGAAAACGCACACAAACGCGTGATCCCACAACTTTCCTCCAACCCGAAATAAAGTTCTGTAGCATTTTTATGTTTTGCGTTTTATTACCCTCAAAAAAACAATGAGGGATAAAAACATTTTCCCAAATAACGAGTGGCGTATAAGTTATAAATAAACACGGCCGTGGGGATAATTTTTCGTTCAAATTTGTACTTCGGGGCTCTCGTTCGTTTATAAATCATTTATTTAAAACCAAAAACCACAAAGTTGAAAGCTGATGAGGGCTGAAGCATCGCACGTTGTATGTGTATCTCTACGCCGGTAATTTCGCTTCATGGAATCATCAAATATACATTACCGTGCCAAATTAGAAAAGCCAAAGCGAAAAGTTCCCAGAGAAACGTGGAAAGCCAAGATTGGGGTTAATGGTATCAACTATAGCGGCTGGTCGTTTTAATTTCTTTCACAGAAGGTTTTGCGGCTTTTCGGTATGAACTGTTTAAACTGTATTTTTTACTAGCCACTCACATTTATTTTAATATTTCGGTATTCGAATAACATCCCCTTTTATAGCGGGTATGGTATAAAGACTGCGATGACATTTTAGGCTACCCGTGAGAGCAAAACTGTAGAAATATGTAGATTGGGCTCATAACTACATTATGTTGAAGCAATGTTTGTGTATAATCAGCGTTTAAAACAAAAATGTTTTACAAACAAACACTCGAGAGAAATGGTACTATTAAAAACACTTAAGAACAACGAGCACAGTCCCACATACAATTTTCCAGCTCCTCAAACATTATTGTGTTTGGCAAGCTGGTTGAAAAGCTGGATGGAAAAAATATGGGACGTGATCGCGACTCACTAGGGCACTCACTATAAAACTCGCAACCGAACATTGACGGGTTGTCGACACCGCCCCTTAGCAATTTAAAAAGTGGCATTAAGCCGAGAATGCAATGAACTGTATCACAACACTCTTAGCAAAAAAAAATACAAATAAAACCCATACAATCTAACAAGGAGTACTTCACTCAGATTAATTATTTTGATACTTTTTTATAAAATAAATTTTAGGAATTCATTTTATATATATTTTTATACATAATTTGGATTTTGTAGATTTTTTTATATCAATTCAGAAACTCTCAATATTTTTTATGAAATTATTATAAAATATTATTTATGATCAGTTATTTCGTACTTCTAATTTTATAAGTGTTATTTTCTATTAAAACCATTTACGTTAAAACCAATTTTGAAAGGTCAATAAATAAATTTTATTCATTATTTCTTCAGTTAAATATGTAAATATATAACTGAAGAAATAAGATATGGAACGACGTGGGCGAAAACCGCGTTATTAATCAACTAGCGCATGCTAATTCTCATTTGAATTAATAAGAATGCCATGGGATGGACTTTGACAATACGGTCATTAGTCTAATAATAAACATTTTTCTGTAAAAAAAAACATATAAAAGAAAGAGGTAAGAATAAGAGACAAGAGAGGCTCAGCACACACATGCGCATTTCGATATTACTTCTCAATTGTAGAAATTAAATTAGAGAAATTATTACAAATATATATATGAAGACAAGAAATAAGATAAAACGGGGTTCGTATTATTTTAACGCAAGATAGTTTCACGATCACCTCTGCCGTCGGAACTTTACACTCTATTTTTAAAATATTCTGACAAATTTAAGCTCAAATCGCATTATGAGCGTTCGCTGTTCTGCATTAGAAAATAGTCACGTGTTCTGTGAATATTTCGCCTGTTTCCACGCGTGAAAAACACCCACCAACTCGACCCCAATACATACCCTTAAAAATGAAGGATAAAAAAACACGGTCTTATTATAACTGTGCCGCGCTGTACGAGCGACCGTGCTCGATCCATCTCGCGTATAAATGTTTATTTTTCTTGTATGTATAAAATACATAATGTGTCGAAAGTGTTATAAACGCTCCGGAGAGCAAATGTTTTGATTGGGGCTTTCTAGACACGCATTCTGAGCGAGTTTATATTTTATATTTCAAGTTTATAAATTGTAAGAATTCGATAAAAACATGTTTTTGATCTTGGATCTTTTGTTGAAAATTTGGAAAATAAACCTGTGCGCCATAATTAATCAAAAATCCCAACTTTGTAGGAGAGCGAAAACAAAACATGATACCTACTTACTCCTACTTAAAGTTCCAAGCCTACCAAATTGATTGACTGTATTTAATCTCTCAACACCCGACAAGGATATATTAATACTTTTACGATACAGCTATTTTAATAATTATTAATAACAATTTATATTATCAATGAAACATAAACAATTATTTTCACCTTATTATGGCAAACATAAAATGATTTTTATCCTAATATTATTTAAAAAAAAGCACTGGTAAACGATATTTATAGATAATAGATCCTTTTTATATTTTGATAGTATTATATACTAGAAAGCAATCATAAAAGCAATTCAATTTTCAACCACCTATTACGTCAACAATGTTTTTCAATCATGTCGAACGTAAAAATAAACAATGTTCAGATTTTGAGTTACCATAAAATGATTACAAATAAAAGTTAATCAAGATTATATATTTCAAATGTAACCCTTTCATATTTGTTTTATATAATGTATTTATTTAAAACGCCTATTAATAAACACGGGAGTGAAAATGAGCGTTACAGCAAATTTTGTAATGCGATGTGAATTTTAATTGTATAACTAAAACGCCAGTTAACGATAAGCATTCGCCGTAAAGATAAACTGTCACTCATGTACCAACGGAAAAGTATTTAAAAAAATTGGAAGGCTCATACGTTCTTTTGTTTACAAAAATAATTTTGTTTTAGTTAAAAAAAAATTCAAACTCAAATCGATTCATCTCTAATTTATAAAAAAATGTTTATCGTATCCTTTTTAAAACATTAATAAAGACCAAACTTTGAAGTAATCAAATGCTTTATTACTAGTAACTGTATTTAAAACAATACTATATTGATCGTTTTTTTATTTAAGTATTTTATGTATTATATATACATACATGATCATTAAAATTACGCTCCTAAGTAACTCCTGCTACCTAATATTATTTATTGATATAAAAAGGTTATATTGAACAAGAAATTCTAGGCAGAAATAAACATATAAATGTTCATAACGCTATTGGTCAATATTAATACAAATTATCGATAATGTGCACTAATATTATAAACATATTAAATATAAAATGATGGCATTTAAAATAGCATATCCTCGTTTTAAATACCTATATTAAGGTATGCACTAAAATCTATTGTACAAGTCGACTTCAATGGCAATATATGATCGCACACAATCATAAATGACAATAAATTAATTAAAGCAATCGACGACATTGTTTCAAACAGAGAACAAAGTACATATTACATAACACAAAGCGCAAAAATAAATGTAGCATTTAGCTGAGTTTAAGGAAGAAATTTAATTTATATTTATAACATGCTTTTATTTTAACAGTGTGATGATTGCTTCTATACTGAAGCTGGATTATAATTTAAAAATTCACAAGAAGTTCTTAAATACACATACATATCCGCAACAAAGCCTCCAGCGTAGGAACTCATCCTTAACCTTTCCTTTACTGTGTTGTACGCTGAGTGTACATGTCAGCTTATTATGTGAATATGGCAAACAATATTTTTATATTTTAGGTATTCCTCTGCCATATACTTATATGCTAAATAAGATAATTGCAGTATATAAGCAATTATCGAAAGTAGCTAAATTAAATATATTTTTGCTTTGAACGTTTATATAGAATTATTACCGATTCGTTCATATAGGTTAAAAGCCAATCTTTATGCATTATAATTAATTTTATTCATCCTGTTACTAAAAATTTATTTCAATACAATATTTTTAGCATCCTGTCTTTTTGTATTGCAGTAGAACATAATCGGTTCGGTTCAACTTAAAAGTTGAAAGTTATAAATATCAGTTATCCTAAAAATGGCACCCAGAATGACATGTGCAAATGTCACGTCATTTCGTTCAATTATGACTATATTTCTCGAGAAGTGTCTCTTAAATTGCCCGTTGAAATTTCGAGCTTAGTTCAGAATTGATAATAACCTTCAGGTGTCAATAATAATCGTGAGACAATTATCAATAACAGCTGTTGCTACTTTATAAAAACAAAATAATAAAAAAACTTTTTAGATTATCGAAAAAGATAAAAAAAAAACTAAATTGTTTTGCATTCTGCTGATTCTCAAGCGTGATTTATTTTTATCGGAGCGGGTTTTTGGATCACCAAAGCAAAGATAAAGCCGCCGGCAGGTTTGAGTAATAGAAAATCGCAAAAAATTGTTGGTTAATTAAATACTTCTCTTCCGAGAAAATATGCATATTTTGAAACATCAGTCACGAACACCTTCGGAAAGGTTTTTTATCTGAGTGTTTTCTTTTATTACTCAAGCAAAAATAAAGCGAGTGTTTTAATTTGTAAAAAAAAATATTTCCAGACCTTCCAAAAAGTATGCATATTAGGCATGAACCCGCCTTTACTTATGCAGCGTTATAAAAAGAGCAGTGGTTGTAAACCTTTTAAAAATATTCGTACAAATTTAATTTTATATAATAAAAAATGCTTTAAAACGTTTTCGAGAAATGAGAATTCTTGATTTGACATTTTTCGAAAAGAAACACTAATTGTGCCTTTTTCATGATTAATTAGTACCAATTTTTTTATGAAAGAGAAAGTTCAAAAGATACTGTAATTTGAAAAAATATAAATATAGTGACCCGCGATTTACGAACATAATTCGTTCCGGAAACGTGCTCGCATTTCAAAAGACTCGTATATTAAAGAAAATTTGCTCATAAGAAATAATGTGAAATCAAGTTATCTAGATTTTGAATGTCAAACTATTTTCTAGAATCATTGGCCTAGTTAAAAAGAAAGTGACGGAGTATGTACTGCTCGTTTATCAAGTCGAAAGAAATTAAAAAACTTTGCTCGTATTTCGAAACCAGTTACTCGCAATTCAAAGTTTCACTTTACTACCTAGTATTATTCCCCATGAATTAACAAAGCATATATGGACAGGAATCTCAGAAGATAAGGACAAAATAGCGTAGTCCGTAACGTCTCAGACTAATAACTCTGAGGTTTCAGGCTCGAGCACCGGCAGCGGCACTCGATTTTTTGCGGCAAAACGCCGACCCCAGCCGCAGTGACATCTATTGGTTATAAATTATATTACACATAATAATTTTTAATTATTAATATAGATGTCACCGACTCCCATAATTTGCCTAGTAGTTAATAATTACATGTAGGTATTCATTATATTGACTTACTAAGTTGTTACAGATTTACCCCGTTGTAACGCATTGGGCTTATGCCTGTCAGATTACAACGGAAGATTTAATAAAAAATAAAATAAAAATAACAAGACGAGCAATTTTAATTTATAATATATTATTACGTCAGTTGCTCGCGAAAGAAAAGTCGTCAATATAAACGCGTGGAAGTTCCCTCATAATTACGGCTAATATTATCATTAATAATAACAACTAGGCATGTATTTATTACCACTAAGCTCTATTATAACACACCACGATCTTGTCTACCCAAAATATGCAACTAAAATCACTCACACAAAATAGTTTTTTTCACCAGGGGCGTGCCAAAAAGTGCATTTCTTCTCAAACATAATTGTTAGAAATTAACCTTGATTGTTAAAAGATGCATTCAGACTGTTGGATCATGCACATACAATTACAAAATAAATCTATCAGGGATTGCTTATATGTTTTCCTTTATTCCTGTTATTTTTTACAGTCAGACAACTAGAAACAGACATTTCATACCCCGACACCGGTTGGTCATGCTTTACTTCGTTCATTTAGTGCGAATTTTCCGGTTACGCAACCGCGAGATGAGGCCGTTCTTCCCGACAGCCGCATCGCATCGATCCGCTCTTCCTGCCAAACAAAGAGAGGGCCATTTTTCGGGAAATATGCACACTTTCACATCGTGCATTTGTTATGCAATTCACACTACCACGCCACGTCATCGGCTATAACGGTGAGTAATGATATTTTACTTTTGGTCCAGCTTAACATTAACACCACCTGTTTTCACACCGACCATAAAATACTTATATTTTGAACATTTCAAGCCATTAAAACAACGTGCTACATCTACATATATATTAAATACAAAAAGCTTAACCTTAATATTCAAATATGTAAAGGGATTAAATAAAATAAAAAGTTAAAGGATCCAAGAAAGAAATACTTTTATTGATTACATTTTATACTAACAGACATTCGATTTGTCTGGAATTGAAATGTGAATTTGTCATGTCTACTATATGTTCATAGTTTCGACTGTTTCTAGTATAATATATGTACGTACATATGTAAAAACCTTTTATTTTTAGAAAAATGGCAAAATGAATTTAAATTCAAACCCGACCCCTAAATCACGAAAACTGGCGTATTTCCAATTCCTTACAAATTCTAATGCCACCCTAGCACCATTTACTAGTACTGAAAATATATGTATACATATATATATTATATCTGCATCAAATATTTTCTTTTGATTGATGTATACACACATTTTGTTGACTGTATATGATACAGAAATAGGTAAAAACTAAAAAAAAATTGTATTTATCATGAACTACATAATGAGCCTTATCGTTTCATTATGTGTAAATTCAGACGTTTCTATAGTTTAATAGCTAACGATTTCCACTGCATTTTTTCGGGTGCGAGCCCTGAAAAACCATGGCCGGAGACTGTTATGGGCCGAATTACAACACGAATAATTCCACCGACAGGCGCAGCTTTTCTGATTATTTTTTTGTATTTTACAGCAAACTTAACCTCTCATTTTTTGTGATTCATGTTATGGTACGGTGTTTTTACCTAACAGGCAAGAATAAGGGACGCGATCGCAACTCTCTAGGGCACTCTAATGCTTGCACCCAATAGTCACCGAGCGTTGACGGATTGTCGACACTGCCCCTTAGCAACTTTAAAAAGTGCAACATTAGAATACAAATAAGGATATCTCAAAATTCCGTTGTTCTAAGAAGCGAGTGCAATCATTGGCTGCATGAACTAAGCTATTTAAATGATAATTTTGTAAATATATAAAATATGCTTGGGTTAAATTTTATATTGTAGGGTCTTATTATTAAGACTCGCGTTAATTTACTGTGACCAAAATTATCGTCATAACAAGGAAACAAGACAATATCGTATACGATGGAACCACACAAAAGCCCTCGTTAAGACCAGAAAAAAATACGTAAATAGCACGCAAGTGTTCTTATTGTAAATATTCTGCGCCATTGAAATAATATTTCTTTGTTGAGAAACGAAACAATAACACAGAAACAATAAATCACCGGATCCACAATATTCCCGTTGCACAATTCGATTTCGGAGATGTCCATCAAGCAAATGTCACTTTCTAAATGCGTATAAATATTTCGTTGTTCTAAGAAATGAGTGCAACGATTGTCTGGATGATCGCTGCATGATTGTGATTCTAGGAGAGGCTAGACACTAGCAGACACTGATTCGCCATGCTGGCAGATTTACAGACACAGAAACATACAGTTATGGACGCTCACGTCCTGAGAACACAGACCTCAGAACAAAGAGGGATCAACCACCCTATACTGTCGCTGCTAAGGATCTTCCACTGACATCATCCCTCCGCCAGCTTCTCCACAACCGCTCGGAGAAAACAATCTCGCCCATCATATATATGTAACTTTAACGAATAAATTATTACCAGTTTCCATCTATGTCTTTCTGGCTTAAAAGTCACACTTAGAATAGTGGGCAATTAAACATCAACATTTAATTTATAAGTGAAAAATCAATGACTGTACGAGAAAAAGTATTAATATTTTCTTTAACAAAACTACCAGTATATATAATATGTATGTAAAAATAAGCTTTTAGATTTTTTAAATTAAAATGTAGCTAAATTTGCAATTCAAAAAGATTATCGATCCCTGTTTGTAATTGAAACATATTTTTACGAAAATGCATTATCTGTCAACTGAATCTTTAGCTCCAAAGTCGCATTGCGGCCCACATTTAAATTAAATTTGGGATCACAGTTCTATACGAATTATTAACCTTTGACCTAGTAAGTAATTCACTGTATAAACATTTATTCAAACGTCATAAAAAGATGCTGCCTATTGCAAATATAGCAAAAATAACGATTGCATCACTGCCAGTAAAATCATAAATTGTTTTGAAGACATTTAACCCTTAGTAAATAGATTATGAGTTATTCACATTCGATACGTATATTCAATAATATTTCTTCGAAATTTGTATTATGTAATACACAACTCTAAAATTGTAATGTCACAATACCTAATTTTTTTAAATTTATTTAACATGCATAATATATTACATATATTTTGTAAGTGCATTGTTTATTATATAAAAAATCATATCCATGTAATCACATCGCATACATTATTTACACAATGCGCGCTCTAATTTCCTTTCCTATCGTCATTTTCCTCTCGTTTCGTTCTCGTATTTCCATTACGTACCACATTTTCCTATTGTGATTCGACTCTAGCGTTTTATTTCTCAACGCCATATGCGCTACATTTGTGCATCGGCATGTTTTGTGATTCTTGAGTTCGTGTGGTGGTTTCAAATGGTACAATCTTGAAAATTTCAGTACCTAGGCGCTGCATTCGATATGAACAGACATAGTCTGTTCAAAAAATTCCCGGACTTTTAAAACATTGGCAATAACCTAATCATTGCATTTTATAATTTTCTGCTCTGCACATTATTAATCTCTTAACCGGGCAGCTTTTAATTACGCGGTTAAACGTGCTCGATTCTAAATGGACATTTTGCCAAATTTAAATTTAAATGTATTAAAATTTAGTACTTCAAATGCAAGAGACGAGAATCTTAGTATCGCGACGCTTATCGGCTAAAAGCGGGAGACGAAGACAAAATTTTTTTTGTACGGCAATGTTGCAATTTCATTGTACAAATACACTCGGGTCTCTTTTTATGCGTATTATTTTATACGGTTTTTGAGTTACGCGGTTTATATGTCAAGAAGCACTATTTTAGACCGTTTTTTTTGTATTCTGTTTAAAGCAAGAATCTACAGTCGTATGTTTAAAATATGTAAAAAAAATTATTATAAGTAAGTTTTGATTTCATCCCTAAACTGTTTGCTTCCAAAGACAACAAAGCCACCCAAAGCGGGTGGCTAAATATTTTTTCTAAATATTTTACAAAAGTATGTAAATATATTTAAAAAAAATATATTTTCTAAAATAGATTTATGCGATTAAAATTCCCATTGTCATGTCATATTGACGAAATTCTAACTGATTCGGAATCGGACTATTTGTTTTGTTTAAAGATTTTTGTAATGTTATTTATTTTTATAATAAGCTGAATGTTAAAATAAGAATAGTAAATAAAGGAGTAATACATAAGTACTAAAAGAAAATATATCAGTGCTAAATAGTGATTGTTGCACAAAAACGTAAAAAATCTCATGAACCAACCTATGTAGATATTTTTTGTTTCAAATTTAAAAACAACAATGAAAACTGAATTGAAAACATAAAAAAAATCTTAAATCAAAGGACAGTTTTCAAAAAATGCATATTTATGATCAAAAATTAATAATAAAAATATCCTTAAATATGTATAATATAAATAATATGATTTTAATAATGTTTTTTAATTTAAAACCCCCCAAAAAAAATTTCGCACATGTTAAAAAGTAAAACTTAAAATTTGTTTGTAGTGAAAAGTTTCTACTATAGATCGACATGGATGCATAAACAAATAGATATCTCAATATTAATAGATAAAGAACCTGTGACCTATTCTTATCTACCAGTAGATAAGTAATAAATAAACAAAATTAAGTATCATGGTACTTACAGATGGGCATACCATTGTCTGATTTACAGCAGACCTGCGCTACCGATGCAATCGATGTAAATTTAAGCTTTCAAGCTTATTCATAAACTTATTAATTATCGATATTATCAGTGTCCTGACGGACCGTATTGTACGAAGTGCGATATGATAATACCTTTCATAACAATAATTAAAAATGTGAAGAAGTCTTACCGGATAAAAACTATGCAGATTCGCATAAGTCAGATTTAAATAATAATATATAAAAATGTATGTTTAAGAAAATAAAATTAAATAGAATAAAATTTCCATGAAAATTTTAAGCAGATAGCAAAAGCATAAATATAATATAAGATTCGCAAAAAAATGTGATATTAATTGAATAAAAACCCTACATTTTTACATAGTTAACAGTTAATCGAGCGGTAGTTTTTTGCCACCTGCTGCATGACAACGGGTAGTATTACAAGAATTTCGCAAAACGCAAAGTTGTAGAGTAAAAATATGACTATGTATGAATTAAAAGGAATAATAAAAAAATGCCACCTATCATTGATTTTCGGACGGTTAAGTACCTGAAAATAATTTACCTCTAGTTGTTTTTTATTTAGATTTTTTTCTAAAATTAAATTGTTCAATAAATCACCTTTAAAAACACGTTCCGTATTATATAAAAATGTAAATCATGACAAACATGATAAACCATAGTTCGAGTGATCATATTTAACATCACGTATTTCAACAGGTCACGTATTATTCGATAGAACTCTGATAAAAAACCAGGTACACGTATGACTCACGTGACATGTGACTGACTCATATCGAAGCGACAGTATTTCTTTCGTCCTTTGATTTGAAAATACCCTTAGGGAGTTTTGAGAAATGTCGACCTCGATCAGGAAGTTCAAGTTCCTTGGCAAGATTATGGCGCGAGAGAAATTGTTTATGTATGAGGATAATGTCAGCGAACCTTTACTGTTGCAAAATCCCCACAAGAAATGAGTCACTATTAACGAACGTATTTTCCTTATTTAATACTTTTACATGATTAATTGTGAATATCATACCATTCAAGCACCTTTAGAAGACGGAAAAATTGAGATGGTTGTACCTGTAACAAATAAAAGTGTATAATTAAAAAAATGTCAAAAGTATATCATAAAATATCTTGTTAACATGCGAATGCATTGTTCGTATTTATTCATAATTATCTCATTGCAGATTAAAATTAGCTGCTGGTCAAGTAACATATGTTAGTATTGAATCCATCTTTAAAAAACGAGCGTTTCGCATTAATTTCTCACTGACCTTCCATCTGAGGTCTGGCAACAAGTTTACCATTCAAATTTCTTACTTAATAAAAATTGCCTTAACCTTCAAAGTTCGCCAAAGGTCCTAAAGTACACAAAAACACGAGTGTTTAATGAATATTAAAAGATCGGCGGTTCAATAGCGCCGTGACTCATATACTGCGACCCACATACGTTTCGCAGGAAATTGAAAAGCGATTTATATCAATTTTCGAGCAAATTATAACATACAAGCGTCACGAAAACCAATCGTTTTGAACCGAACACGTACAAGTATAAATGTCAATGCTGAAATGCTAATTACAATACACTCTAAATTAGGGATGGGTATAACATATAAGTTAAAAGTAATATTCTATAAAAACTGCCTTATTTCTAATTTATTTAAAGTGCGCTTTTAGGCTCACTTTATTTGTACAGTAGAACCCCCAATAACACGGTAAATTGGGGGCGTGCTATTCGGGTGTGTCAAACTTCGTCTCTCTAATGTAAAATGATAAATTTATTTAAAGAAATTTAAAGTTAATATGATTTATCGTTTAAAACTATGCGCCAATTCCGGCCCGCGGGCCGTAGGTCGTCCACCGGTCATTTAAATCATTCGATTTAAAAAAAACATGTTTGTATGTATATGAATAAACGTTAAGCGGGTCAAATCGGCATACTTTGGAATTTGCGTGTTGCTAGCTCACGAGGGAAAATTTCGCTACTTTTTTTGCATCTTTTTTGCGTGCGTGCATGCGTGCTTAATAAATATTATCAACTAAGAAATGTTAGATCTTAATCGAAATTTAACGGTTTTAGGCTTTTAAATAGGTGTGGATAGAAACGTTAATAAATATTGATCTAAAATGACCCACAAGAAAGTGAGAATAAGGAGTATGGTTATCTTAGTTGATTGTATATTATATAATATATAATAATACTTGTTGATTCAACATATTTCAAACTACATATACATGTAAAAAGCTTTAACAATACAATATGAGTTTTAATTTATTCATTATCAAATCGCAATGTGATGTTGGTTTTAATCAACTAAGTGAAGTCATAATAAATAAACAACCGGCCGAGTTAAGAGCTATGGAGGACGCTGTATAACCAGGTGGCGACAGAAGAGGGGTCAAAATCCTCAGTCATGAGCTCATAAAACAGGTAAGAGTGGAATATTGTACAAAGTATAAACAATTATTTGCGAATATAATCTAAAGCAATTTCTCACATCTAATGTGTACATATAAATGTATAAATACAGTGCTAAAAATCAGGTGCAATCAAGTTTTTATAAAATAATACATAATGATTTACAAAATTTTTTTATTTAATTTTATAATAAAATAGCGTTATTTTAATATTATATATTTTTTTCAATCCGAAACTAGAGATAAAAGACCAGAAAAAAATTTAAATTCATACTAATTTATCTTTGGAACTAATCAATACAGATTTTTTTTACAAAATCAATTAATCATGTATTATTTAATAACAATAATCTATAGAAAGTGGTATTTTATTTTAAATAAAAAACATACTTGAATTCATCATTATTTTTTATTATTAAATATTATTAATCATATGTGCCTAAAACATAAAGGCGCAGTCTTAGATTGTTAAAAAATTCCAAAAACAGTAGATGATTTACGTTGAAATTAATTTGGTTATGCCCAGTGGTGTAGTTTTAAAAAAATATTTAACAAAACGCTACCTCCTTTTAGGTTCTCAATGAGATTTTTGTTTATGTGAACCAGGAGACGATTACCCTGTTTATTTTGCTTTTTGCGTTAGTTTTAATAAGGTTGTACACAATGTGCTGTTTAAAATTGTCGTGCCAGGATTAGAGGATGTTTTTTTTATTATTAATTCCTATGCAACTGCTTGTTTGTCAGCTTTTATAAATAACATAAGGATAAAATAATAAATTTTGTGAAAAATAAAAAGGGCACAATTGCCAATACACCTAATTTCTCCAGCGGTACATTTAAAAGGAAATGACTACCTGCGTTGTTGAAAATTCAAAAAAATATAGTGTACAACACATTTTTATAGTAGCAATATTTACATAAAAAGTATAAAATGTTTACTACATCACTCCACTACAAACATAAATAAATATTTTATGATTAGTTAGACAAATTCTCTAGTAACCATTGATCTCAAGTACAAAAATTCGTTTAATGTATTTGAAATATAATGTCAAATTAGATCAATCAGTCTATACACATACCAAGAGAAGATACTACAGTTCTCTAAGTAGCAGAGAATACGACTTAGAATAGCTTCTTATAACTGTAAATGTCGAGATATTTATAGGGAGAAAAATATCTTCGACGAGACGATCTGAACAAATCAAGACTGTGAGAGTCGTGAGCATGGATCACGACTCTCAGGGTTAAGAAAAATAAAGCGACTATATGTATTCACCATTAACCTAGCCCGGACCAAGCGGGGGACTCGAAGTCCCCTAAGTCGCTATTTTTCGTTGTAACTTTTTAATTACTAATGTTAATAAGTTCATATTATATGTAATCCTGTATTAAATCATTACACATATGTTCTGATAATTTTTAGTAGATTTCATACATAAATAAGGATTAAAAACAAACATTTGTGATGAAATACATTGTTTTGATATTTTTGCGTGCATTCGTAACATAACAAGAAGAGCAGTTGGGATAAAATATTTTGTTTCCCTCACACTTACGGTTATAAATGCATAAAATGTGTATTTCATCCATTAGGTGCGAGCGAGATATACATATATCGCTCTGGAATGCGCACGATTTCCGGTGTCGCACGAAGAAACGGATGACGAAACTGCGCTTCTCAATTCGCGTGGTATTTAGTTGACGGCAAATTTACTTTTTTCATCGTGTTTTTGTGATTTCATCGTTTTATATATTAGTGTTATAATTATTAATGAAATTTACATAATTACATAATATTTAGGTATGTAAGAAGTTTTATTGTCATCATTATTTTTATTACATAGTGTTTTTTTAGTGTAACATGTAAAAACAATAATAAAAATAATGAATCAAAGGCAATATAAAAATTTAAATTAAACATTTCCGATTAAATCTATTGTTTTGGTCTTTTTGCGTGCATTCATAACATAACAGAAAAAGCAGTTGGGATAAAATATTTTTGTTTCGCCCACACTTTCGGTTATAAATGCATAAAATGTGTATTTCATCTATTGGATGCGAACGAGATATACATATTGCTCTGGAATGTTTATGATTTCAGGTGTCGCCAAGGACCTAACGGATCTCTTGCAATTTTTGAGACAGTGTTTATTCAATACGCGCGGTGTTTATGTTATATACTCTGATTTTGAATCTATGAATTCCTATAATTATATAATTCAATAAGATTGCGACACAATTTCAACGATGCAACGTAATTAGTTCATCGACCTAAAATCGTGATATACGAACGTTTGTTTATGTTAAAGCAATTAGAGCAAACAAGGGGTCTATTCGGTATCATTCGTTTGAACGAAACCATAAATCGATGGGACACTTGAAACTGGAAACAGTACTAGACTTGTTCTCTTTGTCACAAAGAGATGATGCGTCACATGTAGTCACAGGGTCGATCGAAGGGACAAATCGATGGTGTACATGTTACCTTATGGAATGTGTCATAAGGAAATGCGTCACGTGTGCAATGTATATAAATATGGGAATCAAATAAAGAGAAGACACTTGATATTGATCTCGGAGAGAGAGAATATTGATGATAATATGTAAAGCCCTGCACATAAATTTATAAATGAAAAAATAAATATGTAGTAAGTAAATATATTATTTTTAATACAATAGTTTGAGAAACAGTAGCACTTGTCGCAACATCGGGTAGTAGTGGGGATAGCGGACACTGTTCTGCCCGCCCACAGTGATGAAAATGACATGCTTCGATGATGACGCTTCTTAGTGTAATTTTATTTTACGTAAAAAAACGATAAAATGTTATAAAATATAATAATTCCATGATATTAATATATGTAATGATTGTTCAAATGCATATACTTGATTTTATGCTATTATTTCTTGTCGAAAAGGTCTAAAAATTAGTATGAAGATCGGGGGTATTTCCGTACCCACGTTGGGAGCGTACGTTTTTTTCGTACACTCGGTCCGGTAAAGGTTAATATGAGGTTTACATACAATTTTATTTTCAATATTAAACAACATTTTAATTTGTATATGAATTAAAAATAACATTGACTTCATAACTTTGATACATATATATATATATATATATATAATACAAAAAAGAGGATGTAATAATTATTATAATTAGGAAGTACGTTTCCTTCTAATAATATATACATTTAATTTAAAATTACATCATACTAAAAAATATACATATATCTAATATAAATTTAAAAAATCATGGATATATTTTTTTATTAATTAAATTACTTATTACCAAATCAGTTAAACGAATAACCAGAGCGTAAAGGTAGAGCGTCATACGTTTACAAAGCTCATTTGAATATTCACATAATAAGTATTTTGACAAAAAATATGCTAAGCTCAACGCAAATTTTCAGATGAAAAAAAATCAAAGGCGATTGCGACAATGCCAAGTTCGCTCAGAGTAAGACAATTAGCGCAGACGTCAAAAGGCTTCGCCATTGGCCCAGACACGTGTTGCCATTGTTATTGGGTAAATACAACACAATATAATATACAATGCAGTATATATAAAAAAAATGCTACCATTGCTGTTAATTGAAGAGTAAAAATTACCAACAATCACGGCCGTGCGGTTAGTTTAACGTGGGTGTTAAACTTAACGCGTGAGCGCTAACATTGACAACCATGTACAAAAACGCATTATAAACGTACAATAAATACAATTACTCATACTCGTAAAAGTCGTTAAATGTAAACAATAGACGGTCATTATTACGTGATGCTGAAAAATTCCAACAATATTGGTCATTTTCACATTCTAAAGCCACGTTTATGGGTTATTCTCACTATAACATTGATTTCTCAGGGATCTTGATACATTAATAAGTTCAATTTTGGTTAATTAAATTTAAAAGATATATGAATAATCTTTGATAGCATGTTGACATTGTATGGTTGTATAGAATTTTTTGGGTTGTGTCAAAAAACGATTCAGCGTTTAACCTTTTCATTGCCAAGTGTGACTTTTGTCACACTGTTATTTAGAGCGAGCATATAAGAAAAACGCACTTGCCCTAATATATTTTATTATGAAAAGACATCTACGGTTATTTAAATTATTATATATAAAAATACTAAGTGAATCTAAGCTAAAACAATTTTTTATTCCAGGAGCAGTAATTAAAATATTATTTCGTTCTTTGATTGGAGACATATTCAAATATGATTTATAATTTAAGAGGAGAGAAATAAGGAGTTTTTTTATCTGTACCTAAAGGATTAAGACTTGTATATATCAGTATATACTTTATAGAATATCAGGACAAATACCCCCTGAACATTAACCCCCCGTACAAATAACCCCACCGACAATTAACCCCCGTGCCAATAACCCCCTGACTATTAACCTCCGTCACGTATAATAATAATAATAATAATAGAGATGTGGAGGTTTCAACAAAATTTATTAAAAAAAATTAATACTGTGAATATTTTAAAAATACATCTATATTTGTAAAACCAGAAAGGGTGAGTCCTTGCCAAATGTTTGAAAATACGTATGCTTCTCTTTTTAGTTCGGTAGTATTTGGATGTAAAAAATTGTTTGTAATACTTGAATCGACCTTAACTTTGCTTCAGTAGTCTAAAAACTGCATTAATAATCAAATAAGAATAAATCAGCAGATTGCAAAAATGTATGGGAGCTAAATTTGCTTGTTCGCGAACTTATATCTCATTTTTGCAATAATCCAGAGGTTTATTTTTAGTTTAACCTTATTCGAAATATGATAAATGTAAAGAAGAAACAGCTGATTTTTCTACGATTCTGGTATAAATACGGAAGGCCGAAATTCCTTCGTAACTCAACGCTCTGTAATTAATCGAAGTAGACCGATCTGTTCTGACCCTTAGATTTTTCGTGTCTACAAAATTTCTCGAGAATTCTCAAGAAAATCGACAAGAGAAAATGAGAATTGACATTTCTTGAAAAATTAGAATGTCTTTATTATTTTATTTACTTTGAGGTATATAAGTGAAAAAGAAATTATGTATGGGGCATACATAATTTCTTTTTCACCAATTCGCTCTAAAATACAAGATGCGGATATTTGTCCGTTCTATATACAAATCATTACTCCTTAATATATCTTAAACAAATTTAGAGAAATTAAAAATGTTACTGTCAATAAATGCGCTGCGAATGTCGGAATAACAATGAAGTAGTTGGAATGTATATGACAACTTTGCTCGGCGCAAGCGGACCAATGAAATACCGTTGTGAAATACGAGATAAGCCTCAAAGTGACTCTGTTAAATAAAACGAGGTATAGTTATAAATATAAGGAAATCAGTAAAATGCTGATTAATAAATGTTAAATTTTGTAAACAGAGCACACACAGTATTTTTTTTATTATTATCAAGAGAGATTGGAATTAGTAATTATTATATTAATAATTTTGTTTGATAACCACAAATTAACTTTTAATTAATTATTTCATTAAAATCGAGATAGTTCGTGCATATATGCATGGTATAATATGTTTGAAGAGCTATATATATATATATATATATAACAAAAAATAATTCATCGTACTGATTTCAGTGTTTTATTTCAAGGGTTTTGCAGATTTTATCAGTATGTACGACAGACTCCCCAATAACACGGTAAATTGGGGACGTTCTTTATGTGAGCGAGCACCATTCGTACGTACGTATTGCAAAAAAGTATGAGTATTTTCTATTCCGCCAACTACACGTCCCCACTTTACCGTGTTATTGGGGAGTCTACTGTATATAGAAAATATATGCAGTAAAGCTAAAGGGTGCTATTTGATTTCTAGTATTAGATAGCTCTTCGATAAGCTCAGATTGATTCGTATTTTCTCTACCGGTTGAATCATTGTGAATGTGTTTAATTGTTATGTATTATTATTATAAGGCACTTAGAAAGTAAGCTGTTAAGCACACACATGCAAAATAAAATAAATAAGTTTATGGATCAGGTATTACAGTGAGCACATGTAACGCTGCAAAGGTCGCATGACATTGGCTTGGTGACATTGCGACCAGCACGACAGACTGCGAAGAGACGCCCATCAGTTTTTCCAGTAATGCACACGCAATATGAAACAACTGGTGCAAAACAAGTACCGACAAGCACTTAAAAACAAGGACACAGTGAACTTAATCCAAATGGCACGTAAGAAACAAGATTATCTGGAATAAGCGGGATCGTGGGCTTCACAAATAAAATTGTTCTTATCACATTTTAATCTTAATGATAACATAATTAATGTATCAAGGATAAAAAATATTTTAATGTCAACCCAAATAGTGAATCCTCTTAATAAATGTGATGTGAAAATTCAATTCTTAGTTATTTTCTTATAATTTCGACAAAATTATGAATAAAATGTATATATAACATAATATCAAGTAAAAATTTGTGATATGCAAAATAACTTGCGTAGATGACATAATATAAATAAATCATAATCACAGTGGATTTTCTAATTCAGAATAGGCTTGATAGATTGCAATGAATATAGGAACGAAGTATAAGCAATATTTAAAATGATATTGTAAGGGCTAATACACTGATAATACTGAGGCGAAGGAAGAACTACATGAGCGACGAAAGGATGCCTTCCGCTGATCGGCGCCAAACCGATCGACGCGTTTTATGTACAAATCCGCTTATGTGAAATTAAGCAAAAATAAAAGATCTGTGGTTAAGAGATTAAGTTGTGTTAGTATCATCTGTTATTTTTGCGTGCTAGTTTTTTTACATAGTTGCGTATTATTTATGTGAATATTTTATTTGATGACGTAAATTAAAGTTTTTTTATAATTATTTTATACTTTATCGAAATAATAAATTGAATACATTTTAATTGATATTTCCTCAACATTTATTAAAAAATGCTTGTTTTCAACTGTGCCTTTTGACATTGAACAAAGTTAAGATATGAATGAAACCAAATCGTGTGGCAAGTCGGCGTTAATCTTGCACATGAACGCCCTAGCTTCGAGTCATTAAACAAACGCTCAACCTTGATTGACCAAGTGACAGGTGGTATAATCATTTGCATAAAACATCGTCAAACACTCAACGCCTAAAGAAAACCATCAATACCTTAGAAACCAAACAGAAAAACCGACTCCTTGAGTTCGCTTTTCAATTAGTAATTGTCGGTCATGCGTGACTCGCTCTATCAAAATTACGTTCCGCAAAATAAAAGCGTTGCGGAAAATCTTTCGAGTGTTACGGAAGTACAGTTATCTAAGAGCAGTTGTCGTAATATGAGCACTTCCGGTTCCGATTGCGGATAAGATCTAATTGGCCTATCTACAAAAACAGTAAATTTATGATACGCATTTCAAAACTACTTGGATAGAAAGTGATTTCAATATAAATTTAAAATATTAAAACTCTTATTTCTATACTTAATAAATACTTTGGTTTAGATTAAGTACCAAATTTTAGAAAAACATAATTTATATAAATGTTTAAGTACCTAAAAAAATCAATAATACTCAGACCAATAATGAAATAAATATGTTCATTTTACTCAATTGACAATTTAATAGACGAAGAAAAAGTTATAGTTGAGTTTTTAAATTCCCTAAGCATAAATTAACTCTCAGTCAGTAGCCCTATTATTGCTGCTAAATAATTTAAATCCATTAAAATTAAAGCAATTGTGGGGACCGATTTGGCCACATGCTAGACGAGAACAACACTTGACCCGACAGGAATACAACGACCGGCGGCGCTTCACCCGCCAGTCTCTATGTAAGTATTACTTAAAAACTTCACTCAAACGTCACCATCCGTCCGCCAAACAATAAAGTGCAATTGGTGTCGTGATTTTAACTGACAAATTTAATTTGTTTTAAACGGCTTTTCCGTGACAAAACAACTAATAAATTTAGAAAGACATTATTAATGCTTTTCTCATTATAAATATCATGTCACAATGTGTCGATCAAAATAATTAATTTAGTCTACTTAACTGTTTTATAATTAAAATATTTAATTTAAAAATAGTTGATAATACTATTTTTATTAATATATAAATTATTCAATAACACTTCAATGTTAAAAATAATTCAAAAGTACCTAGTGATAACTGCAATGCCTTTTCCTCACAATTTGAATCAACCAAATGATGCTGATTAGTCACCGTTAAGATTCGAGATTTCAGATTATTGATGACTAACATTTATGATTCATAAGTAGTTTGTAAAACCCAACTTACTATACCTTTCAAAATTCTCATCATTCCAAAGAGTATATTATAAATATAACAGAAAAAATACAAGAAAAATACAATATAACATCTATTGTATGTTCTGTTCTTATAAAAATAACAGAACGAAACTATCAAAACAACTGAAAGCAATGTGCTGTTTATTGTTTACGTTTTCATAAGCCAATCAAACTCGTTGTATATATATATTTTTTTTTTCTGCTATGTTTATATGAATACAAACAATACACTTAACTAAAGAAAATGCTAATAGATAATGTAGCATTTTCAATATCCTGAAAATACTATACAACAAATTATTTTTAAATTGCTTTTTCACTAGCCCAAATATGATTAAAAAAAACTTTATGTTCATCGTTCGTTAAGCGCTCACCAATTATTTTTTTTAATAAGTTCATCAATAACTACGGATGGCTCTCCAATTATTTATTCACCATAATCCCATCACGCTAATGCCATGACCATAAATAAGTCCTGTAACTAAACTTTTGGAATAACCCTCGTTGATCAATGAATGCATATTATTGTAAGTACTTTACTTACCTAAAGTATATATTACGATTTGCTTCCGGAAGGGTTAAAGTTTTTGTTTACTCGAGCCAAACTTTTCAACTGAAGCACGAACACGTAACGATTTACGAGTTTAATTAAAAAGTTTGGCCGAGATTTTTTTACGTTGGGTTTTTTCCTTATCATATTTCTATACATACAAACGTGAATTTCTCCAAAAAAAAAATGTTAATTACGCGTCGCAAACGCGCGTGAGCAATTACCAGCGAAACGCGTAATTGGCGAATTATGTGGATTTTTCAACAGTATCTATATGCATACATTAAAATACATAACAACGGTGATAAATCGGTCATCGGAATCCGGACCATCCGGATGTGTCGTTTCAACTTTTCTGTGAAGGCCGCCTTCGATGTGTGCAACAACGTCCTTTCGGATATGAATAATGTATAATGTGTGGGGTGGATGCACACTATCGACGACGCGATGACACCTAATAGCATATAGCCTTATAAACTACTCAATTTTCTGCAGCATAATCAAAATTTACTAGTATCTCAAGATTAAAACAGAAAAATATTTTCCGTTGTGGGCGTGAATAAGTTGACAATAATAAGATCCCCAACATATTTTTCATTAACATATTAGAACAGCACACATTTTCACTAGCGCCTATCAGTTAAATTATATTTTCGCTAGTAAATATATCTATCGGTGAAAATATATTAAGATATGATTTTACTAAAATATTTATTGTAACATATAGGTACGTTAAAATAAAATTGGAATTATTTTAAACAGTGTTTTATATACAATAGAACACTAATTATTCTCGAGTTCTTCATAAATATTTAGGACCAGATTCATATTTTTAAATTGAATTATGAATAAATTATATTTGCCGTGGGTAATAAATACAGAAGACTTTCGATAAATCTAGTATATCTATACTTTTATATACCCTCCGTTTATTGATTCAAATGATACGATACTATTTTATTTAATAATAAAAAAGAATATGTCGATATTGGCGCTAACAATAAAAGGCCTTGTTTAAAAAAATACAACAAAAATAATAAGCGTTAAAAAAACCTCACTGTAAATCGATATTGTTAAAAACAGAAAACAACACAGCCAATAACAATAAGGAGAATGCTGAAATTATGATCAGCGCTTTTTCAATCAATTTTACACATTCACAAAGGCATGTAAAATTCACAAGTGCGATTCACAAAGTTGACGAATGTTCACTTTGAAAAAACTACATTGCTCTAAAAACTGCTGTAAATTAGCAATCCTATGCCATTGATAAAAATGAAACATAATCGTCACGGCTCGAAAGTGACGAACTCGCTGGTATAGTTGTAATTTCAAAACATACAATGTCACGACGATAAGATTGTGCAAATAAACCAATAATGTGCCATTACAATGGTGCGATAAGCTCGCGTGATCATGCTGATGTTATAATACAATATATTATTACGTATTGTATCGGAAGAGTGAGCAAATCGCTCGTTATGAAACTTTTTGAATCAATAGTCTACACATTTTTTGAATCCCATAAATCCCAAAATCAATTGAGACTATATCGTGACATGTATACTAGCACTTGACCGAGTCACACTAATTAGTCCATTAACTTTGTTTACAGCCGTCTCTCAAGATGGGCTCAAGTTTGACGTTACGAGTGGGTGTTGGAAAATGTGAAATTATAACATTTATTCAAAAATACTAAATTTGGTTGAAGTTGCTTTCTATTAAGTTCATTAAGCTAGCAATACAAATTAAATAAAGACATATTGATAAATAAAATATATAATAAAGCATATGCTTGCTTTATAAATAAAGATCGCTCCTATAAGGAAAACTATCACGTTTACATGCTTTGCTAGTTTCCAAGAAAAATATAAACTATCATTCTCTAGTATTATACTATGTACTGCAATAAGGAATGCATTAATTATATATTTACATTAGAGTATAGCAATAAAATAATTAATCACGATTGTTGATGCATATAAAAGGAATTGTTAACTCTGAAATTTTACAAGTATATATATTTCAAAGCAACTTCATATTATTATTAAAAACTAAATTCACACACTATGGCAACACAAAAATATTAAATGTAACCGTATGTTAATATCCCGAAGTAAATCATCAATATTATTTGTTATTATTCAATTTGTCAATATTTATTTATTTATTACTTATTTTAACCGTCAAGAAAAAAATGTTTCTTCGTTAAAATGGGATACCACAGTGAGAAACCTTCTAACAGCTAAATTGCACGCTATAAAGAATTAATTAAAATATCTGTCGCTTCGATAACAGATCTAATCTATTCTAGCCGCCAAAGTCAATTTGTTAAAGGATAACTCACCCTTTTATAATTAATCTCTCCACCGAAAAAGTGGCGGAGAACAAAATCTTCATGGAGAGGAAGATTTTATTGGCTTATGCCTGTAATACTCTCTGGAAGTTGTCCGAACCGAAGTTACAACTGAAATCGGCCGAGACCTACGACTACGAGTAAGCGACCACACTGCCGCAAATTTCATATGCCGTCCGGACGGCGGCTTCTGTCACGTACAGCTGGCATATTTGCGCGCGACCGAAAAATGTGCCAAATAATCGCCATTTTTAAATAGTCATTTTATTAAAATTACGCTACTGATAATTATAAATTTTTTGGTGGGCACTCACCAATACAATATCATTGAAAACTTTTCGGTCGTAAATATTCAATTTACGCAAAATCTTTGTCGGCTTTTGCAAAATGCCATAAGGCATAAAACTGATACTTCAGAATACGAACACCACATCTGTAACTAGAATATGTCGCCATCGATTCTAAATAAGAATTAGTTATGGTGTGACATTTATATAAACCGATCTAGGAAAATACATAAGGATATTCGAAACGATTTTTTTTTAACAAAATCAAGTACCACTAATTATTTTTTATAATTTAATTTTATATGAAAAAAAAAATATAATAACGATATCTATCAAAAATATAATTAATCCCTTTTGGTGCCCTAAAATAATCAAAGATGTCAGTAAGAGTCTGTTGAAGTCCCCAATAAGCATGTGGTATTATAACTTGACCACGTGACCACGATGTAGCGCTCGACGTACGTGTTAATCATAGGACGCCTACGCGCATACTGAAATTGAACCGAATTACTCGTTATATCTCAGTTTGCGAAACACCATATCATTATCTCTCTCACTCTCGTCACTTAACACGCGAGAGAGCGAAAGGGGAAGTATCTCACCGCTCGCGCTCGAAAGAGCGGCTCTGATTTCGGTCCGTTTGCCGACAATGTTCGGAAGCGCTCGAAGCTGGCCAAGTCGACTGAATTACCCCCACTTTACCTCCCGTTCTCGGTAACCTCGGACAACTTCCGAGAGATTTTAGAGCGGACAGAACCGAACTCGACGGAAGTAACCCCGAAATAACCCATTATATTCTCCGTCCTTAGCCAACCTTGGCCAGCTTCCAGAGAGTGTAGTGCAGGCATTAGAGACACTTCGCTTAAAAGATTCACACTTGAGTTCAAGGCATTCAAACTTAAGGAGGTTTGACTTGGACGTTTGACGTTTTTTAACTTGGTTTGACGTTTTTTAACTTGGACTACACTCAAGACACACTCAAATTGTGACCACCGAAGATTTCAAAAGCCGCCGCTTCTCTCTTCGCATTCACTGGTCCAGATCGACGTCCGGCATCTTGAGTTCAACCCACTACAAAGATTACGGACGCACCCACGGATAACATATCTTACTTGCGAAACACATTTAATAATTAAATAAAAACTTTGTCAAAAAAATAATCCCTTGAACCAAATGTCAAGAAAAAATGTAATCTCATTATTGCTCATATGTGATTATTATTTTTTATTAATTAATCTAACAGTTGTATTTAGTTTTAGATATAATTCAAAAACAAAATAAAAGTCATTTTAGTTTTCAACATTATAAAAAAACTAAGAAATTACCAAAAACTTAAAAATTCGAAGATTTTGATAATTATAGCGAGGCAGATCGCTTCACCCAAATCCCTGGCAAAAGTAGGCGGCGGACTCAAAGGGACGACCTATACCTCTTCAAAAAATGAAATGCTTATATAAGCATAGCCAAGAGTCACTAAGGCCCAATATTTTCCTTACTCGTCAGTTTAAGGCACAAATTGCTTGCAGCATTCTGCTAGAATATAAACGAACTTGTTACGCTCCCTCCTGTGAGTATCTACCAATGGTACTGTCAACTATTAGCACACATAAAAATCTCAATACTCTAAAAAATTGAACCAAATCCATCATTTTTTCCTCGTCGTTTTAACTATGTAAATTGTGCATAAATTTGCGTGACAATGTAACTAACTCGTTTCGCGTGACGTAGATAGCAATTCATATAGAATTATATTAGCAACGATGCAGCTGAACGTTGCCCGCATATATCTGCCGTTTTCTGAACGATCTAAAATTTCTGTTTTCTATTTATATAAAAAACAGACCGGTTCAGGGAGGTCTACTTATTACTTTTTTCTCTGACCGTTCAGCTCTTGATCTACGAATTTACGACCGCCGCTGCTTTTAGTTTCAATAATGATGAACAGACTGGATAAATAAAGATCATTATGTCATATCGCTGCGTTCATATATTGAATGTCTGTTATATGTGGGCGAATCGATGGAACAAAAATAGATAAAACTGCTATAAGTATCTCACTCCACTTTTTTATTATTCTAACAACTTTCTTGTTACTTAAAACGTCGACTTTAAAGTCTGAATATGACATGTGTTTTTAAAGGATTATTTTAATAATAATAATATGTAATAATGTATATGCAATACTTTACTGTATTACATACATTTTATGTTCTGAACGGATTACATTGCTGAATCATCAGATGTTATTATGAGAAGGATACAGACAATAACAAATCTTGATTCCATTATCAAATCATTAGTAACTTGTACAAAGAACTTTAACCAGCGGAGATTTTTGAGCAAAGACCGAGACTTAAGGCTGATGAAACAGCCGCTTCCCCTTCGCACGATCTACAAAGTCATAAATACAGAGTTCAATACGCATACAAAGTTTTAACGCGTGATTTCTATGTCAGTTTTAGTTTTACAATAAACTATAGTTTTTTTAAAATACTAACTTTTAAAATTATTTTGATTAGAAATCATAAAAATACAATTCAAAAAAATTCCGAAAATATGCATACGATTTGTCTGTGTTGTATTTAACTGATCACGCGCAACGATGCGTTCACAGCTCGCAGCGATTCATATCAAAATTTAAGCAAAAAATTCATCACGTGTTCGCAATTGATTCGAGGCAATAATACCAAGCGCAATCTCGGATAAGATGACAAATTTAGTACTCGTTTGCGACACGTAGTCACGAATTGGTCAATAGCCCTTTTTCGATTTAGAGCTGCCTTAATTTTCGCCCCGTTTTATCTGCCTTTTAGTGCCTTGCACAGGTCGGTCGTAGTCGTAAAGTTCGTTTTTGTCGTTCATATTACTTACACTCGCAAGTTTCGTGACTCTTTAAAGTTCACGTCGTGTAATTACCGGCAAAGTAATAGTTTACGATTCTCGATTTTATCGCATGCTTCGATTTTTACGAGTTAGATTTATAGTATCTAGTATCACTACTAATCGAATTAAGACCCTAAGTTTCAGTAACATTTTTATATATTATATAAAAATATAATTATAAATCAAAGGTTGCGCGTTTTAAGGAGCAAAATAGCAGCCCTATACATGCTCAAAGTAAAAAAGGAAGTGTAAAACGCTGATGCTTAAGAAACAAGTTACAGATAATAACCTTTGCGATTTGTGAGACCTTGCAGAAACGGAAGACAAGCAAACAAGAATGGAAAACACTCAGATATGGAATCGATCGAGGTAAAAGAATGCGGTTAATATCAGTATGAATTTTTAAGAATCATCTATATAGTTATCCGTTTCAAGAATATAATATAGTTTCATGTGCTCTTTTACAATAGCACACTTGCGTTCCAAATATCTCTAAATTATGCTTTTTATTCATGGTCCTGATATAGACATTAAACTAATGTCTAGCATGTCCTTCAACACTACATTTCAAGTATAGATTAATAGTAATGTCCACCTTCAAACAGACAATTTAGATACCTAAGCATATTCAAATAAACCTGCTACACACATTAACCGTTTAATCGGCATAATATTTCAAAACCCAAATTTACAACCGAGCGGACCTTGACCGAAGTGGAAGTTATCGGATATCAGTTTAAAAACGAGTGACACACTTCTGGTCGATTGTCAACAGCCGAGCTACCAATAAACCGGACCTGTCAAAGTATTGAAGGCCGAAAAAAGGAAGATTGTGCGAAAGTAAAAGTCAAGAATGGCGAAAAATTACATACCGGTACCTACGTAATCGCGTGCGTTTATAATAATGATAGTGATGCTATCGTGAAACGCCACTGATGCAACTATGTATGTATGTAATAATGTGTGCAGAAAAACGCAACATGAACATTGCCCAAAATTTGACATAATGATAAATAAAAAAGTGACTGGCACTTCCTTTGTCGATGCATCTCATCAAACTATGTTTGAGAAATACATGTTTTAATTAATTTTATTTTTTTAGTTCAAGTTAATTTAACGTGTAATAGATTTAAGTTAATATAATAATATAATAAAATATTGTAGGTGCAAATTGATGTGATTAGCTTAATTATGTCGAAAGAAAATGTTCACTTTACTTCTAAAGAAGGGCTGTTAGATATAGACAATGATAATGCTTAGGATATGGACATATAAATACAGGGTGGGCATAGGTTTTTGCAATTTTTAAATCGCTTCTGAGCAGGAACAATGATTATTGGAAATTTAACCGCAATGGATCGCTTCACGGGGGAGCAATACATTTTTTATATTTTCTCGGCGCCTGTTTCGCGCTCACTACCGATTACACCGTGTGAATCAAAAGCTGGCCACACACGCACGGATCTGTCCGAGACGGATGTCCGACGGCCAAATATAATCGAGTGTAGTGTGAAATACCACAGATGTGTCTGTCCACCGTCTGTCCGCTTTCCGTGCTCAAAAAACTGGCCACACATGCACAGATCTGTCCGAGACGGATGTCCAGCGGACAAATCCGATCGAGTGTTGTGTGAAAAACCACAGATGTGCTGTCCGTGCTCAAAACGAACGGATCGGACAGATCCGAACATCCGAGTGTGGGCGCGAAAACGACGGTTTACAGTATTTTTTTATTCAAATTTATCCCTTAAGTGATTTTATGACCCGCGCCTTTATTAATTTGCGCCAAAGTGCAAAAACTTATGGCCCACCCAATATGATACTTGAATATGCATTATTCATTCTACATTATAATAGTAAATTAATGTGCAATAATAATAAGATTAAATTAAAAATAATAATAAATAATAAAAAAGTCAGGACCACACATAATCGTCGCGTTTTAATTAATACAAATCATAAAGACTAATGAATTTCTTTGTTTCTTGCATGTTTTTTAAATAATAAAACGCGAAATATGTTCCTGTGGGCACAAATAAATAAATGAAAGAATAAAATGCTGTTTACAAGCGTATCATGTAGTAAGCTATAATTTCATTGTTGCCGGACTTACGCAACCCAAAACAAATGCACCTGTTTAAAACAAGCCGAAAGGCTAATAATATATTTACCACAAATCATCCATACTGATCGAGGAATCAAGAGATTTAAGTTGTTGATCATATATAAACCAGAACGGTGCCATAAAAAATACTATTAAATATAATTTCAACTTCATTTCGCTTCTGACTTGTGCGAGTTTTCTGAGATAATCATTACTAAAAAATACAAATTACATCGGTGGTATAAAAAGTTGAAGAGAAATTTCAGTCCCACCGCAAGAATTAAATTGTTGATATCTTACTCTTTCCCTGACGGTATATAAGTCAGGACGCTTCCATAAAAATCACTTCACTTCGCTTCCGAATTGGAAGACACGAGAGTTCGAACCCGTACTCGCATTCAGCGGAACTTACGCTGAATCGACACAGACGACAACCTCAAATTGCAGTGAAGCAACCATACAGAATCTCCAAGATTTCAACTCGCTTTTTTACTTCAAAATAATTTATAAAGCTGTGATTTGACCGCAAATAAACGCGTATGTTGAGCATATGTACCACACAGAACATGTTATTTAGAACTTACGTATCGAATTCATTTGATATTGTTTTTGATAGACAACTTTTGCAATAAAGCTTAAAAGTCTACTAATCAAATACGTTCCAAACAGAACAAAAAATATAAGGATTCCTAGAAAAATGTTTTCTATAAAATTACTCGTAGCTTCTATCAACATTTGATGAATGATTAATGAGTCACGCAAACAAGACTCGCGACCGTGAATGAAATCCATCGATTCTGTCCGATCCCACAAATGTCAACACAAGAATCACCATTAGTAGAAAATATGATTTTAATGTCGTGTCAGTTAGTATCTGTCGTATCTTCATGGGTGCAAGTTTGTGTTAAAAAAAATATCGTGCAAAAGTACACACATATGTACGTACGTACCACCCTACTGGGTGGTGGGCTGAGCAATGTGAATAATGAAAGGTGTTACTAATGTCGATCCTAATGACCTGAATAAATCACGTTTTGTTTATTGAAATTTACGGGGCGGGTCATGGTTCATCGGTGACCGATTAAGGCACGTTCGGTTAGCCCCAAACATTGCGGTGTAATTTACACAGGATCGCGTTCAATACTAGACGTGAGCTTTAATAGCGTGTGTGTAACAATACTTCAATCAAATAATCAATGTCTGACAATAGGAGACATTAATTCAACTAATGAAGCTTTGACCCGTTTTATATTGATAGCGTGAAACTTAAATCTGCTTTGGTAATCAATGCTCAATTACGGTCCAAGTATAAAAATTATAGCTTTAAAGAGACGCAGAACAAATGTTAATGAAGCATTTGTTTGAATCATATGCTAAACCATCGTAAAACTATTTCACTTATGCCTAAAATCTCTAATTTATTTAACATTACACTTCTGCCTCGGAAGCTCTCTTGAAATTCGAGAAAACTGTTTCAATGATTTTGTTCGTGTGGTAATAATAGTGCATCTATGGTAATAATTTACAAGATATTTTAACTTATATAGCCTCCTCAGTTGCACAATAGCCTTGGTTATATAAAGACAAACCCAAAATCATGGAGAGATCTAAACAAATGTGAGCGGGGTTTAGTAGTTCTGCTATTCGAAAATTTATTTAAAAATATCGCTAAACAGAAATTCTAGAGGGGTGCAAGGGGTGCAACCGTATGACGTCTGCTCGAGAAGACCGCAGAATAAAGGATATCATAAAAAATATAGATTCAAAACTGCTGCTGAAATACAAACAATTTCAATCTACTTCAACTCGAATATTTCGAGACGGACAGTGAATAGAAGTTTGGTTAAAGCTGGATTTAAAACGCGAAACCCAGCAAAAAACACTATTTACTGAGAAAATATAAAAGAATCGCCTTGAATAAGCAAAAGCTCATCGCCATTGCACCATTGAAGATTAGAGAAGAGTGTCTTTCTCCGACGAATCCAAATTTAATCTGTTTGGAGCAGATGGTAAGCGACTGTGCGCCGTAGAAAAAGCGAATGATTTCATCCCTTATGCAATAATCGATTCATCAAGCACTCCTCCTATGTGATGATCTGCGGATGCATGACAGCTTATGGATTGGGCTCTGTAAATTTCGTCCAGGGCACCATGAATGCAAAAATATATAAATTGTATAAAACGATGACTTTATTCCAACCCTTTAAGAACTTTCCCAACATACTGCTGAACCAATTTTGCAAGACGATTCTGTACCATGCCATCGAGCTCGTTCTGTGAGTCCAATTATAGTTTTTACATTTAAGCTTTTACTAAATTAATCTATAGATTACGCAATTTACAAAGATAATTGCAATCACGTCATTAACATGGACAGGAAACAGCACCAACCTGAACCCAATTGAAAATTTATGGACAACCATAAAACAACAATTAAGAAAAAAACGATGAAAAAATTTAGTCAAGCTGAAAAAATATCATGAAAGTGTGTAAGAGGAGATCGATTTTAAAATAATTAAAAATCTGTATATCTCGATGCCAGGCAGAATACAAGAATTTATTAAAAATAAAATTAAAATTACTTCAAAATAATTTTGTTAAGATGTTATTAAAGTGTTTTATTTACAAGCTTCTAATTTTTAAATGTCCTCGATATTGCTTTCTATGAATAGAACAAAAATAGGATCGCGCGCACGTGTTGAGTTGTAGGCTCGCCATTATGCACTTACTGGGACGACGAAAAAATCGCACCTTTCCCAGAACTGACGCAATTATACGTTCCTAATGTTACAATACCCGTATTTGTTTAACGGTGTTAACGAAAAACGAAAGTTTACAATTATAATTATTCATTATAAATTCAAAAACGTGTAAAAAATGCATCAAAGTTGATAAAATAATCAAAATACGTAAGTATTTTGGCTACTTTAACTTTAAATTGGCCACAGCTGTATGTTTACGAAACAAAGGCGAAGAACAATATTCATGAGCAACCCAAAAGAAATAAAAGCATGATATATAAATATTTTTTTTTTTAAATGGTAAAGTGACTTTTGACGCACACTATATTTCAAATTGATATGTTGATGGATATGTTACGTTAGACCAGGTGCAGCTAGTTTTGTATAATGAACTAAAAACTTAATTAAGAACTATTTAAGTATACATGATACAAGGTACCCTATATACATAAACTATATACAGTTCCATGGGGATTATAAGCTTTCAAAGCGTTCGAAGGCAAACTAAAACAAGGTAGCATACAAATAATACTGCGAAACTATATATTATATTTCCACAAACATGAGCTGAAACGATTTATATGAAAATACCAAACTGTTTTTATTACACGTGTTTCAATTTTATTTTTGAAAATTTTCTAAAAAGAAATTGTTTCTATAAACATAATTTACTCTGTTTAATCATAGAATACTCCATTGCAATATATAGACCACTCACAGGTCTCGAAGCATTATAGTGGATAGTATTAAATGTATTAAATTTTTAAAGTAATTATCATTAATTGAAGATAGTGAAAATATAAATAAAAGGTAACGCACTGTAACATATATAATATGCACAAGTTTTATTTTAAGTATTTACCCTGTGAAAATTTGTAATTATCAAAAAAGCGCGCGGTCAGGATCGGCGTTATCATTATCCGACCTTTTCCTGCCCTATCGTTTAAACCAGTGGGTTACGCCAAATTACAATTACATTGTTGTTTACACAAACTAAACGAAAAATTGATAACTGGCTTGCATTCGGATAACCCTAGAAAATTTGACAGCAAATCTTTTATATACTTTTTTTCTAATAAATGTCTTAGGGATACGCGATGAAAATAGTTTAAAAAAACATAGGTTTAAACGATTCTCTTGACTTTGAATTCCCTGCCTCTGGAAATCGACCTACAGTGTATATTAAAGTTTTGTGCTCATTTTAAAATCGCCCAAATTTTTTTTTATAAAATGATCCTTTTGTAATGTTTATAGATGCAGTTTTCTTCATTTGAATTACATTGATGGGATTAAACTTAAGTATATTTTTTGCGATAGATTTATTAAATCTAAAAAATGAGACATTATAGTATGTAACTATAACAAGTTTTAACTGCACTTCCAGTAAATATTAAAAGAGCTTAGCACGAAGTGGTTTTGAAGAAGGCTTCTAAATCAATTTTAAACTAAATTTCCAGAAAATAACAGGAGAGGTGCTCAATAAAGTTTGACAGGCGATGACGAATATCCACTCCAAATAATTAAATATTAGCTCTTAAGCATTCCCAATCGTAAATCAAAACACTTCGTCCGCTTTAAGTATTTTTCCAATGGCGAATGTTGTATAACACAAAACGCCACGGGGAGCTACCCAAATCCCGTTTTCTCGGAACCTGTCCAAAGCGCAAGCAAATCAAACTCTCGTTTCTAGAGGTGAGTTTCGTATATTACTTCTAGTAATCTCCTTAATATGACTGTTAATGATAATAATAACAACTACATAACAAATCCGGTGGCCGCTCTCTCCTAGCTCGCCGTCATCGCCAAATTGTGCACTAGCGTAGCGTTTTCACTTTCACTCGACCACATATTATGCGCCAGCGTAAGATGTGTGACAAATGGGAAGTACGCAACTCAAAAACACGCGTTTCTTTGTTGAGGTATGTATTAAAATATATATAATGATTTAAAATATATATCAGTGATTTAAAAGAAAAATAAAAGTCTCGAGTACCGGGAATTGAAAAAATCCGAAACTTCAGAATCTCTAGTAGTGACTTATTAAAAACATGTCAGAACCTATATTTAATAAAAACTACTTGAAATGCAATTATCTTATATTACAGTGAATATGTATTTTTCAGAAGTTACATTTTCACTAGTAAAAATATTATTCACAATATGCTTTAATGAAATCATATCCGAATACATTTTTACTAGTAGATATACATTGGCCATAATAATGGGGCACCGCTTAAAATGGTATGAAACTCTTTATATCATTATATTGGGGCACTATAATTTAATGAATTTCTGTTGAAATTTTAAAAACAAAATTTGCATATTGTTTTATAAAAATTGTGGGAGTTATGATAGTAACTCCCACAATTTTTATAAATAAAAATAAATTTTTAAGTTTCACTGTGCACATTAATGTTCATGTAGCGTTTATTGACGACTGATGTCCACTCGTCAAACGTCAAACTAAAACGTTTTCCATTTTTTTTACATTAAATTTCACAATAATCTTATTTCGAATTTTCTTACTGTAATCGACTACACGATTCATTATCGAAGTTACAGAAGATGGAAGAGTTTGGTATCCTTTGGCTTTAAGAGCCGCTCTCAAATCAATCGATGTAGTAAATATATTGAATGGTAAACCATCTCAAGATATCATCCGTGCAAGCACAGCATCGAGTGATTGATTTTCTTTGGTTAAAAAATACTCAGATATTAATTTTCTTTTCAACGGTCGATCAGGCGATTTTGTGGTTTTCTCGGTATAATTGACAGAAGATGGCTCATTTTCAGTTTGTGTATTGAAAGCAATGTGTATGCAGTCCTATGGTAGATCCTCCGCCAGTTTTTAAAACCACAATGCACAGGATCTTGGGATCAATTTTAAAATTTTATGTGTTTGACATTCATTAAAACATTATTTATCACCTTAAATGAGCTCTAGTTTTGTTATTTTATATTTTTTGCCCTCGAAATCATTTAAATACAATGATTTTTCATTGCAAGTTATCATCAATGCGTAACGCAGTAAATAATTAATTATCCGCGAACATCCGGTGTTCCAGAGAAGACACGTGCAACTCGCGCAAGTATGTACAAGCGGCCCTCGACTTTCGAACGTTCGACTTTCGTGTTCATATTTTTTTAATTTTTTTTTTTTTTTTTAATTAAATAAAATATAAAAACGAGTGAGAAACGAAAAAGCTTGTGTTGATACGAACAAAAATAAATCAAGGACTTATAAACTTCACAGGATTCAGAACAAAGATGGAAATTATTAGACGTTCTGATAGCGGTGAATCTTTTGCTTCAATCGGACGTTCGTATGATACAAACAGGTCTACGATATGTTCAATTTTGCAAAATAAAAATATAATTAAGAAATACTTTCAAAATTGTGGAAAATAAAGATATATTTCCACAAACTTTAAAGATATGTTTCCAAAAAATCACGGCAAAAATAACCATGGATGAAATGGAAAATCTTTGTCATCGCGGATCGATGACCAACATCAAAAAGATCCCTCTGAGTATTTCAATTATTCAAGCAAAAGCTCTTAGTTTGCACAAAGATTGGAAGGATAGATTCAAAAAAGATTTTAACACGGTCTTTCAAGCAAGTAACGGTTGATTTTACAATTTTAAAATGAGGTATTCTTTTCCTAATATTAAATTTACTGGAGAATCGTCTGATGCGGATAAAGATGCTTCAAAAGAATTTATTTCCTAATTGTCCAAAATTATTGAAGATATTCCTCTAGCCAAATATTTAATGTAGATGAGACAGGTTTATTTTGGAAAGCTCTTTAACAATGAAAAATATGAATGAAGCCTTCACGCACCTTGACAAATTTTTAAATATTATGGAAGATTGTGATACCAGTGGAGAACGCATATCTTAAGTGCGTAGGGCGATCAATAAAAACATAGCATGTTATAAAATACTATTTGAAGAAGAGAAAAAGAATAATGGAAAACAGTTAACTCTTGATAACTTTTCAAAGGACACCTCCGCTAACCCCACTTAAACGTGTCTCTTAAACGCTTCTTAAACAAATTATATTTACTTGATAAATAAATATTTTAAAATACACACAATTTCAATTTTTTTTACTTCCCTCGACTTTCGTGCATTCAACATTCGCACACATTTTCAGGAACCAATTATGTGCGAAAGTCGAGGGCCGCCTGTACACAAAATATAACGATTTTGTTAATAATAATTCGATTGTGCTTGATAAATCAATCAATCCCGAAAATTTCAGGATTATGTTATAATATATAATCCCGGGACTCATCAGGTATTGAAAATCGTCCGGGATCTCGGGATTGGAATCCCTAATCGTAACATACCTTAAATAGTAAAATCACCGCTAATCACTATTACTAAACCCTTCAAGAATCACAATAATCAAGCGATGTGTACACTGCAAATTTTGAAATGCAACTAAATATTTTCGATTCAGCTTCTTTTTGCCTGAACTACCCTTTTTTTATCTATCCTGCACTACGTCCTTAGAATTTCAACAAATTAAAGTGTCCGGGGAATTTTCGAGTAAACGAACATCTGGTCGCTTTCATCACCGAATTCTATGAAAACACAGTAAACTATGTTTATCTCAAATTCCCAACATTTTTTACTTTGGGTCCACTATCTACTACCTAATCAAATTCCGATTGATGAATTGAAATATAGCTGCCGTGAATTCACAACCAAATAACAAAATTCTATAAAATAAGTATATCCTATATGAATTATTTATACGCAGAAATCGGTAGTTTTCGAAGGGCCGCATGTAAGTATTGGCGAGCCGAATCCGGCCCGCGGGCCGTATGCTGGTTACCACTAGCATAAATCTTATAGAGCATGCATGGGCAAAATTTAAATAAAAGGTTGCCCAACACAGTTGCAAACCATAGCTGCGAGAAAAATTGCAGATGGAATGGAGAAAATTGTCTTTGTCCACACGCAAGTCATTAGTTGATAGTATGCCAAAAAGGGCTGCAGCTGGCTTTTAAAGGGTTAACTGACCCAGTACTAGTGAAAATATAGTTAGATTGAAAAATACACATTCACTGTAACAAAAACTACTATAAAATGTTGTGTAAAAATAAACAACATTTTTCGACTTTAAAAAATCATAAATATAATTCAGAGCACAAGTTTAAGTTTATAAAAAATTCAATATGTTACGTGTATATTATTTTATCACAATCAACCATAAAAGTGTAATTAAAAATTATATTTGAATATTTTGTCAAAGCAAAAGAACATTAAAGAAAAAACCAATGATAAAAATCCAGTCATTTCATGAATACAAGAGTTGTAAAAATTACGAGCATTAAAAATTATTGTAAAATAAATTGATTCCTTATTTTCTGCCTCAACTAATTTCAGCAAAAATGTTATTATTCGTATGGTTAAAATCAGACGATTATAGAAATGTACCTCTTTTGATATTGTAATTCCCGTATATGTGTGTACCTGAACAGATTGCTATGTAATCAATTGACCAGCAATCGTAATCGACAAATAAAATTAACCATCAGCGTCTGGCAATTATCTAGATTGGTGCATTACTTTTATTGGTTGTGCGGATTGACGATTTATAAAGTTCGTGGTAAAACCATTTCTAATAACATATAACCTGCAACAATCAATACAAAAAGATTTCAATATAAACAATAGCTTTTTAAGATTGAATAACAACAACAATGTTGATTACATCAACATTTTTACGAAAACTTAGTGTTGCTAAGATAAACTTACTTTAATATTCAGACATTATTTATTTGTTTGTTTATTTACGCTTTCGAGAGCTTTTTATAGTATACATGATAAAAACAACATACGAAAATTCAATTGAATAATATTTATGTTAAGGTAAGTTAAGGTTAAAGTTAACCTTTGTTTATATTGTGCTTAATAATTGAAAATAAATAATTAAAATTAATATAAACAAGTTTTTAAACTGATGTTCACTACTGAAAACGAGAAGAAACGATACTGTGGGTTACATATATTTGCATAAGGAGTGGCATATAATTAATTTTCTAATAAAAAAAAATGTAAAAAAAGAAAATCTAACCAATAACGAAGTGAAAGCTAAAGCAAAATTCTTACACTATAATCAAGTATTTTTTTGATGCTGTTATGACGACTATTCGCATATTTATTTAATTAGTTTCCTGTATTCTAAGCTCTAATCGATCTATGTGATATCTTATATACGCGATTTGAAGTAACTGGACCAAGTCTGACAATGAAAGTGGAAATGCTGACTTTGATAGTGTCGATTTGGCGTGAGCTTCACTGGTAACGAGTTCAAGGTTAACGTAAAGTAGAGTAATTTTCCATGGGATCAATAATTTTTTTTCTCGCCTCATTGACCAATCATTTGTGATTTAGGCGGTACTGGAAAACTGTTTGAGCTGTTTTCATTGACATTTTTGTCTCTCATCGAAACTATGCTAGACAACAATAAATGATATAAAATCCCTCGTACCTTAAATTTAGATTTAGTAACCGCAAAATCAGCCCATTTGTAATCAATGACACTTCTAACGACAATCCAAGAGTCTGACACCGTTTAGCAGACCTTTAACGTACATACATACAGCTCAATCAACGCGCTATAGCGATTTATATGATTTATATTACAATATCGGCGCTAATGCTATTCACCCGATATGCGATTATGCACCATTAATTCGTCGTTGTTTAAGGCGAACAACCGTGTCACGGCGTCCAGTCATTAACCATGGCACGCCATGGTCATCGCCGTGAAACCACCACCTGGCTAACGAATTCAGAGACCGACGGTGCTGAAACGCCACACCTGTTACAATAATTTATTCACACGACGCTGAAACAATATTTGTTCAGAGCGCGTTCACGTAAACGCCGAGCCATCCCATTATGAAATGGTAATAAATGATTGAGCTGTGGCATTTGAGACAAGACACGCAAAACACTTACACACGAAAACTATCAATGCACACAAGCCTTTAAAAGTCAAAATTATACGCTATGGGAACATATTTTTAGATTTTATTATACTATCGTGCATGTCAAGTATTTTCTCTAAAGTCTGGAATTGTTTCAAATCACACTAAAATAGTCCTAACATTACACTTGTATTTTTGGTCAGGAAGAACCAAACTAGAAGAAACCTATTCGATGCCTTTCTTCTGATCGCATATGTTATTCTATATATTTGCTAGAGAGTCACGATCGCATCCCTTATTGATTGATTATTTTGATACAATACTAAATTGATACACTACAAAATAAACAAAACAAAGTTTATTTTTGTTGAGCAATGAACTGCGCTTTAAATCAACCAAATGTGTATCATAAAATTTAGTAATACATATTTAAAACCAAACACTTTTATTGAAAAATTTTCATAAACAAAATATAAGATAACTAATGATGAGATGGTCAAAATTAGCGTGAAATTTTACATAGAAATAGGTTAACGATCTTCGAGCAATGTTTCTCTAAAGACGTTTCGCTCATTACTGTCTCATTACTGTGCGTTAATATAAACATATCTTTATGTCCAACAAAATATATTACACCCACTATTTTAAATTATGGTATAATAATCGACACGTGTCTATAGCTCACATACGGATATCCATCCATCCATGGTTTAATATCAAACACACTTAAATTTCCGTCATGGCTCACGACCAAGTGGCTCGCCCATTGTTTTCAAGTTTTGTACACTTCTTTATCACGATTGTCCACTATCGATTACCAAATTAATAATCGCCACTTAAGTAACAATTCCCACCTTGTCACGTGTCAATTAAAGTGAATTAATCACTGGGGGTTGACAACACAGGGGTTGTAGCGTGTTATTATGGCGATTTAAGTAAGTGGGCTAATTTGTGACACACCTTCGAGAGAAACAATTAAGTCTTGAATTGCTTCATACTACGTTACCTTTGTGGTAATAACGTACTTTTTTAGGCAATTACTCATCGATGGTTGTGCGTCGTTCGTGCTATTTGAGACAGTTGTGCAAACGGCGTTAGAGGTCGCCTTTTGTTCTCGGATCGCTATCGATCATGGTAAACATATTCGAAATATTCGTCATTTTCGACAGCTCGCTCAGATTAGATATCAAGATACCATGTTATCGATTATTCAGAAAAATTCGAACAACTGAAACATCTACAATTTGCAATATATAATTCAATATTCTTGGAAGTTGGACTTGATTGAAATTGATAAATATATTTTATGATCCAAGAATGAATGCTCAAAGTCAATGCAAAGAAAATTAACATAAAAATATACAACTGTAAAAAATTAAATCGACGTCTATTTGAAATGGTTTTCTATTATATGTACGAAAGACATTCACGGTAGATATTCCATTTAGAATCTGATTTTTCTGTCTGACGGCAAATTTAGTCGTACTTTATTAGACAAATATTGATCGAAACAGGGTTTAGGATCGTAACGCAAGAGCGTGATCCGAGGCAAAAAAACAATAAGTATTTGGGCCCACTAAATCGTTACCTAGTTTCTCCAAATATATTAGAATTCTAATAGCCAATCAAATCACAAACATTTTAGAACACTTTTTTGAAACAATTATAAATTATATAAAATTATTCTAAAAAAATATATAAATTAAATTATATGAATCTGACCAGCTCCTAGTAGCTGACATTAAATAGATCAATGTGAATACCAGCGTATTAAGGAGCCGGATGGCAACAGCCATAGGCGAGTCTACTCTAACGCCATCATCAAAAGAGGACGTGATCGTGATTCTCGAAGATGTTTCGGAACCCAAAACTGAAATTCCTCGAAAATAGTTTGATAGCACATACTTATAAATTTAGACACGCTGTTCTAAGAGTATCGTTATTTTAAAAAATATTTTTTTAAGACAGTGAAAGTATAAATATTTATACTACTTTATCACACAAAACCTAAAGAGCGATTCTCTTATTACTTTGCAGATTTTGTTGTGAGCTAATTGATGTGCCAGAAGAGCAACTAAACACGCATGGAATTCAATAACAAAACAGATTTGTCATATTTTTGGATGTCAATACTGCGCGAAGAAGCGATTAAAAAACGTATTAAAATTGCATCGAATTTTGATATTTTTGTGGCAAAAATGAAAATATATCATTTCTCAAAAGCTTGATGAGGAAAAGTTATTATTACAATAAAGCGTATTTTTCATATATTTTGCATTTTTAATTAGGTGCTATTTAACAGGGAATTGTTTTGAAAGATATGTGCATTCAAATAAATACTTTGCTCCATAAAAGGAATTTTTTTGCATTATTGTAATATAAATCTTCCCATTTTTTCTTCGGAAAAGGATGATTCATAATGTTGCTTGCTCGCACCTAATCAGTCCAACAATAATGCACAAGTCGTTTTATGGAACAATTATTTTATATATTGCTCATTTAAATTCTTCATATAAACTGATTTTTAGGCTATTTTTTTTTTATTTTTAACTCAGAAACTTAACAAAAATTAACTGAGAAGAATTACCCAAATCCTATTATATACCACGGGTGCCTAGTGCATCGACTGTGGTCGACCAGTCGCCCGTGAAACCATTTGCGATCGACCGCGTTTTGGTATGTGATACGCCACATTTCACACAATGTTTTTTCTGAACAAAATAATAGAATAATTTTTTTTTTAAATCGATACTAAATGAAACACCTCTTTTATAACAAAGCCTCGCTACGCGGCTGATCTTTTAACAATTATTTATTCGAAATCAATATTTTTTATATATTTATTGGAAGCGTGGGGGTTTTTTTGTTTGGAGCTAGGAACTGATAAAACGTAAATTATATTTTCAGTAGAAAATGACCCGCTACTGGTACGTGCCGCATATATTCGTCGTCGGACGAATAATAATATAATTATTAGTTTATTTTTATATGTTAATGTCAGAGGAGCTTAACTACAAAACTATTTTTTTATATGCAAAACTTTATTTAGACAACAATAACATCATTTGCCAATATCATATTCTTTATGTATTAATATTCACAGTCTTTATCTGTTTTTGTCGAAGGCGAATTGACGGCTGCTTAGTTTATTTTTGAGTAAGCAAAACAATTAGTCTAAGGGGGCAATATTGAGATTACAAAAGAAGAAGAGCAAATATTTGTAACGTGCACTATTGAACCTCTCTCAATAATGTTCCTGTACTGTCTTTGTGAGTCCTAAAAAATTAACAAATAATTTATCTACATCAAAGTTACAGAAAATCTAACAAGTAGTTTATAAATTATAAGCAAACAGGATACGCTATTGGTATGGCAAATAATCGGCGTTGTATTATTTATTGATACTCCTAAAATAAACTTTTAGGTTTATTCAATACACCTTTTGAGCAACGAAACGCTGAATTAAATTATACAGTTGAACTGAGCCATTAGTCATTTACGTAAACAAACATACCGCAAATTTAACAAATAGTTAACTATCGGGGAAATGCGCGTCAATGGCGATGAAAATTGATATGAAACGGGGAACTAAAACGTTCAAAATTATACAGTTCTCTAAAATACACACGATCTTCTACGAAGGAAATTGTTTTTAATGATAATGGCATATCATACATAAACAATCACCGCTTTAGGTGTGGCATATTTTTTAAATTATAAATACGAAATGATACCATTTAGGTCGCTTGGATAATCCCAATAGCATTATAATTGCATTAAGACATTATTTACCATATAAATAAAATATTATTATATGTAGTTATTATAATCGCATTAGTGTGACGAGAAGCACGTTAACTGAATGATTGAAATGTCGGTTAAAATTATGTTAAAAATTTCTCTTGCCCTGTACGACCGATTTAATCACCCGCATGCATATGCAATTTTAACCATGCATATTTAAACGTGACTTATGAACATCACAGTTATTATGCAACTCGACAATTTGCATATTAATACTTTTTTAATAAAATAATAGTGATAAGATAACGATTGTTTGCAATTTTGGCAAAGATAAAATGGTAATATAGATATATCGATATATTTTTTGAATCTATGTTGTGTGCATTGAATTAAGAGTTTGAATCATACAAAATCTCATAAATGCCTTTAGAAGATAAAAGATATTAGATTCAATAATGCTCGAATATTATTATATATCCCAAATAAATGTGCTCTTCTATAAAAATTTGGTTTTGATTCCATTTGTTTAAAAATATAATCTACTTTAAACAAAAAACAATTTTTGATGCACCGTTGCATTTAGGAAATGCAATAATATCGGAATTACTGAGAGAAAAACCGTAAATACCGGTATTGACAATATTATTATTTTCAGTTATGGACGAACTGAATTAAGAGAAATATTGTGTCAAATTGTAACGTCATAAATTCTGATCAAAATATTTCGTTATACTGAGATCAGTCTTCGTTACAATGAAAACATTTTGTATAAAAGTTTAGTGGGGACTAATTGAAGATTCGTTATACTGAGAATTTTGATATTTCGGTATTCGTTACAAAGATATTTCAGTGTACGTTTTAAAATAGGTAATTAATGAAACAAAAAAATACCAAAATGTTTTTAACATAAAAAAATAATATTGAAACGTAACATTTTGTATCATTTAAAAGCAGAATTACAGTTTAAATAAATAATAATAATAAATAGCATCGGTTACACATCCGCTCAAAAATATGACTGACATTAAAATATATTTCGTTACACCTTATTGACGCTACAACACAATCGATCACCTATGGTTGATGCAATGTAAGCGATTATAAGTCATTGATTGTATTTTAGCGAATTATAGGTGTTTAAAGGCCGGTTTTAACGTAAAAGTAAAAACTCACTTTTCGGCCTCGGAACCCGTCGACGGTTATTGAAAATTTGAAGATTTCATTACGAAGATTGCTCATCTGTTTCAATCAATGTATTTTTATAATCCTTACACACGTTATGTATATATTTCATTTTTATAGTTATAACATACCTAGTTAATTTGCAATCCGATTATTCATATTCATAAATTAATGAAAATTATTGACGCGTAACAAATGAAAATATTGTCGCAAAACAAAATTATTAAAACTGTTGTCATGTTGATGTCGGCCATTTTGTTTTATATTTGAATGCTTATTTTTCATTGGTCGACAAAAGAATACATTTGCGGAGGTTTGAAAATCATCGTCCCAACTCTATTTTAATTTTTATTAATTATAATTAAATATATTATATTATAATTCTACTCATGTTAAAATTAATATAAATTAAATTTAACCATAAATATTAAATACGTAAATACGTTAATACGTAAATACTGCTTAATAAATTTTTACATTGATATTCGATGCCGATAACATTACTTAAATCGATTCCTTACGATGAAAATTATTTTATTTTCCGCTTCTGCTTTCAAGCATTATGGGAATCGTTATTTTTGTATAAATATAATTTTTAGCAAATAAAATGTACGTAATACCGGTTGTACTAAATGAATTTTTTTACCAATACCTATATTACCGGTATCAGTACGCATCATAAGATTCCCCATCGAGCTCAATGATATACCGTTACATTCTAATTAGAATCCATTACTATTTGCCTTTCAGCCATACGCCTTAGGAGGTGTTACCCTGCGCTTTTAAAGAAATATTCACCATTTCATTTTTATTATATAATAATGCTCTTTTCTTAAAATAAGTACAAATATTTTATTACTTTTGTAAAGAAAAATTAGTAGGAGCACATTTAATATTGACTATAATAATTATATTTATTTAAAATAATCGTTTAAATTCTACGCAAAATAAAAATTAGATACATAAGTAGAAAAAGTATGGAATGAAGTAAGTGGTATTGTAGGTTAATAAAAATTATTCATTTAAAAATCCAGGACTGACGCCGATCCCCGAGAGAGAAATGGAAGGGGTGTCGCATGTAACGAAGAAAGGGATAAAGCATGCTATTTCGTGTAACGGTACTTCATCCAGACGACATGGTAATCTTGGCAATCGCTAGTTGCATTATCTTTATTTTAATTGTGGATTTTTGCATACATTTTTTTTACATTCATATTATTTATAACACCAATAAAAAAAAAAATAATAAAAAAACATTCTGTAATTGCAGAAATTTAAAAAAATACTCATATTTTCAGGTTATTATTGTGCTGCTGTGGACTTTTTAATGGCTAATATTGATTTTTTTCTTTTTTAAATTAATACAAATAATGTTTAATTTTATGTCTGCCTAAAGTAATATATTTGAGCACAAAGATTTGATTATACGGGTATAATTAAAATTTAAAAAGTCTCAATTTCTTGAATTTTTTTTTTTTATAAAATAAACATGTGTGAATGGACTTATATTCATTATTAAACCCCTATTTTTTGAATCCTTATAACTTCACGAATATATTAGAATATTTTATCTTTTATTGATATTCGAATAGTTAAAAATAATGAATTTTAGAAACTCAATCTGGAAGGTACGTGGGACTTCCCCGATTTCATCAAAGGTATATTAGCCAAAAGAAGACCGCTCTTAATCAACACTTTCTTCGGGAACTTAAATCAGAACTTGATCTTGATCAGAACTTAACCATCACTCTGCTTTCCACTAGTGTGCCAAATATGTTTCAAGAACAATATTTGTGCAATTAGAGAATGTCTCTTTGGTAGCGACCGAATCGCTTAAATTGTTTTAGCTACAAGATCGTTGACCTACCGCTTAATTGCAAAAATTATCTACATAGATATATTCCCAAACAAGCAATGAATCAATAATAACACTTGAGTATATATAAATGGAGCCAAGTACTTTACAGATAAGCTACATAGATTTTATCGATGACGTCGGGCTTAGAAATTCGAGTCAAGATTGACGAAATGAAAGGATGGGTCGATGAATTCGCAAAGATTTTTGTAGATTACTTCTCAGTTGCGCTGACAATAAGAACAATCTCTGTCCCACTTCTAAGAGAAGAACGCCCGATCTTCCAAAAGTCACTAGTTGACCATCACCGTCGCGGAATTCCTCGACAGTGCAAAGTGGGTTAAGCGAATACGCGTTTCGATCTTGTTTGCAAACACACATTTCGACTGTTGTTCCGCCTTCCTACCGACCATCACTCCGTCTCACATTCTCTCACCCAGATTTGACGGTCACGTGACACGTGATCACATATGTCTCCCCGCCTCCTACCATTCCTCCCAACCACCTACGACGTACCTGTCCGTTAACACCTGTCCGCTCAAGATGCGCCTCTCTTTTGAGAGATAACGGAGAGGTCTTTGTATAACGATAGAAGGCAGAACCATCATTCGCGACCTCGAATGCCTACCACTGATACGTCAGCAAAAGAGACGATTGTGTGATAGATTTGAACCAAAATCGTGACCCGCTTTGCAAAATTGGTCATCGGGTAGGAGTTTAACACTAACGGTGAAACTGGAGCATAGGTCGATAGCACAACTTTTCCCAAGATCAATAATCACATCAATTTATTTTGTGTATTTTGTATATTTTGTGAATCCACCATAATATTTCTAGCGAAATGGTGAGTGACACTTTTGAGCACTCAAGATCTGAATTCACTTAGACTAGATGTTGACTTTCCTGGGGCTGTTTTGCGCTACGCACTCATAAATTTGCGCCTGAAACCTCTATGTTTGGTTAGCGTAACTCACAACTCATTATTTTCATTTATTGATATTTTTAACTAATTTTTAAATTCTCAGAGCAATATATTTTACAAAAAAAAAACTTTTTCACTTATGTGTTATTTTATTTAATACACAAATAATAAAATGAGCCAAAATTTAAAGTTAATACTAAATCTACATAAAAAAAATAGTTTCAATGAAATCTACATAAAAAAAAATAGTTTTAAAACCTGAATAATATTGCTTTGATATATCCAAATTCTCTAAATGCCAAACAACTTCTCGGAACCAGATAAATTGCTTTTCAAGAAAAAGCAATTTCATCTAAATTATGTTGCGGTTTTGAGAAGCACCTTCTCTCCGCCAGATAGCCGTTGTTTTCAACAACTAGAATATCGAATATCTAAAAATACAGTTATGAGGTAATACATACATACAAATTTATGTTACCAATAAAAAGTCACTATTTATTTTTATTTTAAATATAAAAAAAAAACATTATTTTTTTCATAATTAAAAATCAGTACGAAGTTTAATTTTATTAGCTAGGTACGCTCAAAAAACATTACCATAATTATTTTAGACAGACTAAAAATTACATATCATAGAAATAAAAAATCCACATTTGCACAATAAAAATGAGTATTTTATGGAATTTGGCAATAACAAAAAAAAAGTAAGTTTTTCAATATTTTGTTTGTCGTTTATTATTTGTAATTGTAATGGCTGTTATGATAACAGCAATATAATGCGATAAATTTCGTATTACAAAAAATCTACAATTGGGCAGTAGATAATGCAAGTTTTTTTAAGAAATATTAAACAACTCTGTTTTTGTTGTTTTTAGAAATAAAATTTCAAAATATTTCGCTACATATATCAACAAATAATTACGAAAACGAAGGGTTAAAACACTGTTCACTAATTGACTTACTCAGTTGGTATAGATTTATCCCGTTGTAACGCATTGGGTTTACGTCTGTCAGGTTACAATGGAAGATTTAATAAAAAAATAAATAAATAAAGATTGACTATCCTTGGTATAAGTGAAATACGTAACCGCGCAGCACAAACGCAATCGGGTTCGAGACCGTGGCTTTGCACTTGACATGTCAGGCCTCCACAGCAGACCTTCATAGCACAGCATAGCAGCGAAACGCCACCGGGGCTTCTCCTTTGTAAATCGGCACCTTAACAGAATAATCCAATCCTGCAGATGGCTCGACACCGGGGCTTCGCCCTTGGCTGTTAAGGCTCATGCATCAAACCACCCCCATCGGCTTCCCCAAAGACTGAAGCTTCTAAAAATTGATTAAGCTGTTGAAGATGTTAGTTCCCTGGCTTATCAAATGATATCTCTGTTTAAAAATAAGGAAAGGAATGATTCACATACTAATAATTTCGTTTCAAATACCCCTAAATTTTATATTTTTCAGTCTGCTGGTCATAGTCCAAGAAAATACATTTAAATTTTCCTTCTGCAAAAGATCTATCGAAATCTACCTAGAAAAAATGTTACAGTATCGTGCAACATGTGCTTCGCTTCAAGCATTATTAGTCACTTCCGAGAGTGCAAATGTGACGTTTCAAAAGTGTAGCACAGAGATTAAATATTAATATCACACGACAATGAATCCTGCATCACGAATTTGGGTTACGACTCGACTCGAAGAGAAATATCGAGGTTAGTCTCGCCTCGACAACACAAGTTCGCTCGAAATAGAACCTCGAAAAGACAGATAGTATATAGTCGTCCCTGAACAGACTGGCTCTCCATTGTTGGTGTGCAGAAGAGTACCGGGAAACGGTAACAAAGACCCGGCAGAGGAAATTCTAAAGGCTGTTTGTTAGCAGCCGACTTCGAGAAAAATCTTGAGAGCTACGTTTGAGTGCACCTTTGTGGTTTATATAGTATTAATTAAACGATTGTATTAGAGTATCTCGCCTTTAACATTAGCACATTGCACTGAAATGAAAACTGATGATTTAAAAATCAATATTCTTGAATAATTGTGAATACGTATACAATCCTGCAATCAAGACTTGCGTATGACATTATTAATAGTATAGATAAGAAGACAGGAATCGCGAAAGGATGCGGTTAAACTTCCACGGTGAATAATTGTATATATCATTTATTATCCAATAAAAACCCGTTGTTTTTTTAAGAACATAAATATATAATAACACATAGTGTATAAATGCTCTTAATATGGAATGAGTAACACCGTCTTTACGTGTTTGTATAATCTGCATTATCTGGCTGTTAAGTAATAGTTAAAAATTACCTTGAAGTCATATTTTTTTTATCAAAACTGTGATAACAATCTTAAGTAAAATGGCAGTTTATGAGTAAACTATCCGAAAATTGAAGACCAGGTTTACTTGATTGTCCGGATAGTTACGCCACTGTCTATATGCTAATAATTTGTCAACCGCTTGAATAACACAAAATCAAGTATTTGAAGAAAAAACTATCGCGGTCATCGCACCGTACAACCAAAACGTCCTGAATACCACTACGTCCGATACTTGC